>NC_139344.1:490502748-490507748 GCF_055883805.1 Amblyomma maculatum | reverse complement strand
GGAGTCGTGCGAGAGCCACGCATTGGCTGTAAATTGAGCTTTATGTGCGAAAAGGTCCTTGTTGTTATAGCCTCCCTGCAGCCTCTTCCACCACTGCAGGGATCCTTTCTTTATCGCTCGAGCGAGGTCCTGCTGCGCTGTTGTGCCCTCTGGCACCTCAAAAGCATCGGAGATACGCTTGTAGCTTTTGTTAAGGACTAGATCGAACAGCTCATCAACTGCGGGCTCGCCGAGCCTCAATAGCCTGGAAAGGGCCTTCAGCTGGACTGATTGTGCCACTCGTCTAAGCTGAATCAGGCCGAGGCCACCGCAGCGTGATGGCATCCACAGATGTGTGTTCGGAAAACTGTGGGGCAGGTGCAAAGCCTTCTTCACAGCCTTTCCTAGGAGGCGATCCAATTTCCCTGCCTCTGACTCCACCTCCAAGGAGTTGGAAGCTGTGTAGAGAAAGGCAGGCATGATCAGTTGTCGGAAACAGTGGAGTTTCTGAAAAGGCTTCAGAGCAGCTCCCGCAATAAGTTCCATAAGCCTCAAGGTTTTCTCGCCGGCCACCTTGGGGGCCTTGTTGACGAAGAGGTCCAGGCCCAGGTAACGAATGGGGCCACTACGTCCGATCGGAGAGACTAACTCGCCAGCAACCATGACGGGGGGCAGCTCGTAGTTGAAGGATTTCATGGAGTGGTCCACCCTCCAACCAAAATACTGTGTCTTCTGCGGGTTTAAAAATAGGCCTATGTTCTTGAGGTAAGCCTCAGTCTTACTGAGTAGGGCCTTGAGCCCCTCCAAGGTGTCAGACACCAGGAGCAAGTCATCGGCGAAGCCGAGACATGAAATGTGCGAGCTGCCAAGGGAGATGCCAAGGGATGAGTCATTGAGTCCCTGGAGAAGGGGATCCAAAACGCAGTTGAACAGGAAGGGTGACAAGGGGTCACCCTGCTTGATCCCTCTCCTCACAGGAACCCTGATGCCATCCGTGGTACCATCCGTCCAGAAGGTGGTGGTGGAGTGGCGGTACATCTCTCTAAGTACCTCAATGTACCTAGCGGGCACCCCCCGCTCCTGCAATGCAGAAAACAGAGCCAGGTGCGAAACATTGTCGAAGGCTTTCCGAACATCCAGGCTGGCTGCAAACAGTGGGCGCCGATTCTTTTTAAAGGCGCGCATGACAGCCTGAAGGAGCAGCAGGTTGGATGACGTGCTGTTTCCGTCCGCGAAGCCAGCCTGAAATCGGTGGAACCTATTGTTCGCTGCGAGCCGCTGCAGCAGTACCTTCGCAAAAAGTCTATAGAGGATAGGCGAGACCGTGATTGGCCTGAAGTCTCCTGGGCCACTAGGATTGGCACACTTAGGGATGAAGATTGTCCTAGCGACTCGCATCTCCAATGGAATAGTGGAGAATGCGAACCAGTTGTTGAGGACAAGCGCTAGGACACTGGCGGGGACCTTGCGGAGCTCCGGCACCGTAAGGCCATCAGGGCCTGCTGCTGATTTAGTCTGGAGTTTTCTTATAGCTGCGGAGATCTCATCCGTGGTGAAGAGCTCCTCGGAAACGTCCAGCTTAAAGTCTGAGTGCACCGGGCGCTCAGGAGGGGATGACTCCCCACCAAATATTTCGTCGTAAAGATCGTGAAGGTCCGAAAGAGGGCAGCCCGGTGACTCCCCGCCCATCAGAAGAGCATCCCCCAGAACAGCAGGACCCAACTTGTAGAGCCGCTGATGCTCGAGAAATCTAGACTTTCTGCGCTGTATACGATTGATGGGCTCAACCTGGGGAATGTCTCTTGAATCTTTTGTCCTAGGCGGCCTTCTCCGCACGCCATAAAAATCAAGTAATGCATTGGTGTCTTCCGCTGTCAGTGGCCCAGTACATAGTGCGGAGGCCATACCGGGGTTGGTATAGCCAGCTTCTAGTAGTTCTCTTTCCACTTCTATTATGTTCAGTCCTAATGGCTCTGGAGACGGAGTGACTTGCACCAAGGGCGGCAGAGATGGTGGAATTGGCCTTGCCTCTAGCGCCAGCTGAAGAACTTCCCGGTATCTATCGTCGCGTCTGATCTGGGCGATTGCCTGGACTGATCGTGATGGAAATTTAGCGTGCAGATCCTCATTTACTCTTCTGGAAGGACCCAAAGCGGCCTCGGCTGAAGCCAATGCCGCGAGGTCAGAGTCTGCCCATCTACAGTGGGCGTATGAAGGCTGATGCCTTGTTGACGGGGCCTGGGTGGGAGATTGTGCATTTGTTGGAGCCTCAGCACGTAGCCTTTCTCTGATTTGACAATATTTCAGTGTCCGTCGGACATGTTCAATGGCCGCCTCGGTTCTCTGGTTATACTTAGCCGCAAGGGCGGGCAGCAAAGGCATTACGCGACCCAAGCTGAGCTCGATTGTTGCCAACTCCTCCAGCTCTTCGGGCGTCCACCGACCGCTGACACGTGGCGGCCGAACCGGCCGATCACGAAGACTAATGGCGATTGAGCCGCTTTTTCCGCTTGGCTCAATGAGTGACGCGCCGGCAGTTCCAGATGAGTCAGATGTACAACCCGTGGAATCCACCCAGTCTGAATCAGCGCCCAGGGAAACACGAAGAGGATCGGCATGCTGCTGTGCAGCCAAGTCGACAACATCGATAGCAGCAGCGCTCGGTAACCCGGGAGAAACAGCCGATGAAACCTGGACCTCTTGGAGAGGGAGCGACCTCAAATGCACACTGGGAGAGTCGTTCGGAATAGTCTGCTGCTCCGCCGCCGCAGCCCCAACACCAGCAGCAGCCCCAAACGGACCCGCAACGTCAGGCAGACCACTCGGGGTGTCGTTGGAGACAGGAAAATCTGGAGACACCTGGGACTGGTCCCGTTCCTTCTTCCTCCGACACTTCGTAGAGTGCGAGGATAACACTTGCGAGCTAGGCTCTAGTCTACCACAGGACATACATTTCCATACCATCGGGGCCCCATGCACATCACGATAGTGCTGTTCGAGGCGCGCGCGAGAAGATAGGCGCTCTGTGCATATTTGGCAGGTCAAAATTCCGCGGGAACTTGTGCTTTTCCCAACTACAAAGTCATGCACAAAGCTCGGGGCCGCCATACTGGCCCGAAATCACGTCTGCCGGGGCGGAGAAAAAGAAAAAAAAAAAAAAAAAAAAAAAAAAAAAAACTAAAAGAACTATATGATCTAAACACGAACTAAACAGAAAACACACACTATTACGCTAAAACCTTACACCTTACACACTATTACACCAAGCCTGTCTACCGGGGCGTCCCCCGAAGACAGAAAAAAAAAAAAAAAAAAAAAAAAAAAATATTCTACAAAACTATACGATCTTAACACCAACTATACAGAAATAACAACTATTACGCTAAAACCTTAACTATTCTTAAAACACCAAGCCAAAACACCAAAAAAAAAAAAAAAAGAAAAAAAAAAAAAGTCCCCACAAAATAAAAATAATGATCGACCGAGAATCTATTGTAGATCCCCCTCAAATACTAAAACCAAAGAGAGAAGTGGAAAAAGAAAAGTGACAAGTTCGATAGGAAGCAGATCTCTCTGAGCGAACAGAGGCGCTGTTGCGGGCAAAAAGAATACCCGGGCCAACCAGCGAACCCGAAAGGAGCGAGCTCCCACCTCGGCAAGCCGAGGGCGCTGTTGCAGGCGAAACACCCGGGCCAACCAGCGAACCCAGAAAATGGAGCAAGCTCCCTCCTCGGTAACGAGGGCGCTGTTGCGGGCGAAACACCCGGGCCAACCAGCGAACCCAGACAATGGAGCAAGCTCCCACCTCGATAACGAGGGCGCTGTTGCGGGCGAAACACCCGGGCCAACCAGCGAACCCGAAAAAAAAGCGGAGCAAGCTCCCTCCTCGACAAACCGAGGGCGCTGTTTAAGGGAAAGATCCCGGGCCAACCAGCGAACCCTTCGAGAGAGAGACTCTCCTCCCTGGTGCCCCAGGGGCGCTACTTTGGGCTCGGAGCCCGGGCGTGCAGCGAACCCTTGGAGGCAAGCCTCCCTTCTCTGGCGTCCCAGAGGCGTTGCTTAAGGCTGAAGCCCGGGCTACAACGAGGCCCGCAGTGCGTTGGTAGCTTTTTCAGAATAGAGTTCAGGGCAGCAAGCCCGGTCACAGGAATGTTTGTAACGCGGGGGGATAAATTGCCTGGTCTGCTAGGCGAAATGGCCAGATGGATCAACCACTGCCAGATATTGTATACACCTCCGATTTCCCCCCGCTCCAAGATTCAGTGAGCCGAAGCCCACGCAGCCGCAGCTGCAGACACAAAAAAGAAAGAGGCGCGTCGCTCTGTGCGTTAGGTCGCCTTCGGCCTTGGCCGGACGCCTGAAAGAGTTTCAATAGTACAGAAGTTTCGCACAGGTCGTTGGCTTGACAACGCCTGAAAGGTCGGCTCTTAGCGCTCCCCGATCAAGGCAGACAACTTGTCGGGGCCAGGAATCACCACGTGGAGGTAGCCAGACCACGATTCCCGATTCACGACAAGAGAGTCATAGTTACTCCCGCCGTTTGCCCGCGCTTTTTTGAATTTCTTCACGTTGACATTCAGAGCACTGGGCAGAAATCACATTGCGTCAAGCACCGATCAACGGCCATCGCAATGCTTTGTTTTAATTAGACAGTCGGATTCCCTCGGTCCGTGCCAGTTCTGAGTTGGCTGTTTTCTGCCGGCCGAAGCAAGAACCTCGGGCACGAAGCCCCCGGAACAAGCACAGCTGTGGCTTTCCACAGGAAGGTCCCGACGCTGGTCCGGGCTCGGCCGCACCGCTTTTTACGGCGGCGAGCCTCGCCCAGTCCCGGTGCAGTGCCATTCCTGCTTCTGGACCCCAGCCCGACCGGCTCAGCCCTCAGAGCCAATCCTTTTCCCAAGGTTACGGATCCGTTTTGCCGACTTCCCTTACCTACATTGGTCTAGAGACTAGAGGCTGTTCACCTTGGAGACCTGCTGCGGATATGGGTACGGTCCGGCACGAAAATCACACTCCCTCAC
>NC_139344.1:490482748-490500248 GCF_055883805.1 Amblyomma maculatum | reverse complement strand
ATTTTGCGTCGCCCCTGCCCCAACTGGAGTGGCCCAGTTTTTTTCGGGACAGAGACTGCGAAGCACTTAGACCGACGGCGGACAACGCTCGTAACGAGATACGCGTCCGTTCGACCCGTACTAGACAATGCTTGAGCAGAGAGACTCCTTTCCCTCGGAGCCCGTGAGGATCCCTTTAGCGCGCCGCACGGCAGCGCGCGCCTCTGCGCCTACAAACTCTCCTCTAGCGTCAACGCGTTCACACCCGGTCGTTTCCCCGCACAACCCGGCGCGAGATCTCCCTTCTTCTCGCGCGGGCGTGCCCGGACCAGGCGCTCCCGTCTCTCGCGTTTCGCGAGGAAAGTTTGTTTCCACTCTCTCCGTAGGCCAGCCCGCAAATGCCGCTCTGGCGCTCGTCCTTCCGGCCTCGTCTCCCTTGAACGACCGCACTGCAGGTAATCCCTTCCTGCGGCAATCGCCTCTCTCGGAGGCCCGGACGACGCGCAACTGGCAGCCTGCGCGGCCCTCGGCACAAAGCGTGGCGCAGGGCGACCCCGACTCGACCGCCTTTCGCGCGGGCGCAAGGGTTCGACCCACGTCTCTCCTCAATTTGCGCAAAGTCTTTCGAGGGATCTTCGGCGTTTCGTACAGAGCCGTCCTTGATGCCGACACGGTCAAAACGAGTCGCCGGCGACGCCATCCCCGGGCGCCGGCGCCTCTCTTGATATATGATCTGACCCTCAGACAGACGAACCCAAGGGAAGACCCAAGGGCGCAATGTGCGTTCGAAGAATCAGTGCTCAGTGTGTCCTGCAATTCACACCAAGTCTCGCAGCTGGCTGCGTTCTTCATCGACCCGAGAACCGAGTGATCCACCGCTTAGAGTCGTGCGTTTGGTTTGTTCAATTCCGTACAGTACAACAAAGGGTTTCAGACACCCAGGCTTTTCCCCTGGTCTCCAGTGTCGCAGTTTCGTCCAACTCCTGCAACATCTCGCAGCGTTTCGTTCGGCCTCTGTGCCAGCCTGCAAGCGGCTCGGGCGCTGCGCCTCTGCGAAAAGGCTTGTGCAGTGATAGTGCTACTCGAGAGGAAGCGTGTGAGCAGCGTGCGGTCCCCATTTTCCTTCTCCGTGGTGCTATGGGCGAAAAAATCATGTGCGCGTCACAGAGCCCCTTATGACGCCGCACTATCAAGGAACCAAGAAAGAGTCATCCATTGGGTTTCATCAGAGGGGTTTCGCACCAGCACGGTAGAAGGGTTTGATAAAAGTTCTGCTGTTCACATGGTCATCTGCTGTTCACATGGTCATCTGCTGTTCACATCACAACTGCTGTTCACATTTCGACCGCCGCTCTCAAGCACCTTCTCTCTCCGGTGGATCGCTCCTGGATAGATCCGTACAGCGACGCTTCTCATGGGTGGCCTCTTGGACCGACCTCTATCAACGTCACGCTGCCGCGATCTCATCCTCCACCGTCTACCACTTTTGCACAAAGGAGCCGCTATCAACTTCGCATAAGAGGCCTTGCGCACCGCTCAGCATTGGAGCCGGACAGCGCGTACTTGACAATCCGCAAGAAGAGAGTCAGTCGGACTACTCCCGCAACGGGAGCCCACCAACCACAAGTGTCTCGGACGGCTTTTCGGTGGCGCACCGACAGACTACTCGGAAACCGGGAAGGACGAAGCCCCGAGAGAACCTCAAGGCCGCGAATGCGTTCGAGTGCGGGATTATAACCCCGTCGTCCTTTTTGTTCCCGAAGTCTCCTTTCGCGCCATCGGCACGGCGCCTAATATCGCGCCCGACGAGCGAGCGTCAGACGTTCACCACGCCTTGAACGAAGCAAACGACATCCAGAGCCAGCGAGCTGCGGTTCCTCTCGTACTTCGCAGCAGCGCCGCCGTTCCCTTGGCAGCGGGCAGACCTTTCCCTCGGCCCGCACTACAGACTCCGAGTCGTTCTTTTACTCCTTTTGCAAAAGAGCCCGCGAGCAGCGTTTCCGCTCGTACTTCGCAGCAGCGCCGCCGTTCCCTTGGCGGCGCGCAGGCCTTTCCCTCGGCCCGCGCTACCGACTCGAACGCAAAGAGCTTCGCAGCAGAGTTAGCGAGCAGCGTTTCCTCTCGTACTTCGCCGCAGCGCCGCCGTTCCCTTGGCGGCGCGCAGGCCACTGACTCGGCCCGCGCTACCGACTCTGCGCAACTCTCTGCAAAAGAGCCAGCGAGTAGCGTTTCCGCTCGTACTTCGCAGCAGCGCCGCCGTTCCCTTGGCGGCGCGCAGGCCTTCCCCTGAGCCTGCGCTACGGACTCTGACGCAAAAAAGAAGTAGCCGCAGCAGAGCTAGCGAGCCGCGTTTCCTCTCGTACTTCGCAGCAGCGCCGCCGTTCCCTTGGCGGCGGGCAGGCCTTTCCCTCGGCCCGCACCACAGACTCCGTGCGTCGCTTCGAAAAAGCGGATGAGTTCTTCGATAACCGAAAGCCCACCGTCATAGGTGCGTTACGCCGTTTGTACCCGCGGAAGCCGACCGTCCGACAATCCCTTGGTGACGGAGCTCCGCTGGGCGTAACAATTTGTGCAGAGAAGCGGCTTCAGAATCTCGCAACTCCGCGGTGAAAGGCCATCCCCCGCTTATAAGTGGGGGCGGCGCCGGGCGTGACAAGCACAGTCCGGTAATGATCCTTCCGCAGGTTCACCTACGGAAACCTTGTTACGACTTTTACTTCCTCTAAATGATCAAGTTTGGTCATCTTTCCAACAGACCGGCGCAACCGAAAGGCCGCGCCGGACATCGGTCCGAAGACCTCACTAAATCATTCAATCGGTAGTAGCGACGGGCGGTGTGTACAAAGGGCAGGGACGTAATCAACGCGAGCTTATGACTCGCGCTTACTGGGAATTCCTCGTTCAAGGGGAACAATTGCAAGCCCCTATCCCAATCACGAAAGAAGTTCCACGGGTTACCCAGTCTTTTCAGACAGGGATAAAGACACGCTGCTTCCTTCAGTGTAGCGCGCGTGCGGCCCCGGACATCTAAGGGCATCACAGACCTGTTATTGCTCTGTTTCGTGCGGCTAGGAGCCGCTTGTCCCTCTAAGAAGGTTGTAAGGTGCTGGGAACCCCGCACCTATTTAATAGGCTAGAGTCTCGTTCGTTATCGGAATTAACCAGACAAATCGCTCCACCAACTAAGAACGGCCATGCACCACCATCCACCGAATCAAGAAAGAGCTCTCAATCTGTCAATCCTCCCAGTGTCCGGGCCGGGTAAGTTTTCCCGTGTTGAGTCAAATTAAGCCGCAGGCTCCACTCCTGGTGGTGCCCTTCCGTCAATTCCTTTAAGTTTCAGCTTTGCAACCATACTTCCCCCGGAACCCAAATACTTTGGTTTCCCGGAAGCTGCCCGCCGAGTCATTTGAGTAACTCAGGCGGATCGCTGGTTGGCATCGTTTATGGTCAGAACTAGGGCGGTATCTGATCGCCTTCGAACCTCTGACTTTCGTTCTTGATCAAAGAAAACATTCTTGGCAAATGCTTTCGCAGTAGTTCGTCTTGCGACGGTCCAAGAATTTCACCTCTAGCGCCGCAATACGAATGCCCCCGTCTGTCCCTCTTAATCATTACCCCGTATTCCAAAAACCAACAGAACAGAAACAGGGTCTTGTTCTATTATTCCATGCAAGTTTATTCAGGCGACTCGCCTGCGTTGAGCACTCTAATTTTTTCAAAGTAAAAGCGCAGGCCACCTCGAGACGCACCAATGAAGGGCACCAAGAGAGGACCGGCATGATGTTCAGTACGAGCCGTCGCATCGGGTAGATGCACTACTCGTCTGGAACTGAGATCCAACTAGGAGCTTTTTAACCGCAGCAGCTTTAGTATACGCTATTGGAGCTGGAATTACCGCGGCTGCTGGCACCAGACTTGCCCTCCAATTGATCCTCGTTAAAGGATTTAGAGTGTACTCATTTCAATTACGGGGCCTCAAAAGAGTCCCGTATTGTTATTTTTCGTCACTACCTCCCCGTGCCGGGAGTGGGTAATTTGCGCGCCTGCTGCCTTCCTTGGATGTGGTAGCCGTTTCTCAGGCTCCCTCTCCGGAATCGAACCCTGATTCTCCGTTACCCGTAACAACCATGGTAGGCAAGTAACCTACCATCGAAAGTTGATAAGGCAGACACTTGAAAGAAACGTCGCCGGCTCATGGCCATGCGATCAGCACAAAGTTATCCAGAGTCACCACAGAGTACGGGCAGAACCCGATGGGTCTTGGTCTAATAAAAGCGCCCGTCAGCCAAAGGCCTTCAGGCTCAATGCATGTATTAGCTCTAGAATTGCCACAGTTGTCCAAGTAGAAAGAAACGATCTAAGGAACCATAACTGATTTAATGAGCCATTCGCGGTTTCGCCTTATTTCGGCATGTACTTAGACATGCATGGCTTAATCTTTGAGACAAGCATATGATTACTGGCAGGATCAACCAGGTAGATGCATAGGCAATACCCCGCCACGGGTGCCTTTGTCGCAGCGCTTTCGAGGCCGCCTTTAGGCGCCCCAGCGCGCGACGCATCTTATTTTGTGCGTCGTTCGAGCTCGCTGCGACGTCCGCCCCGTGGGGCCGGATCTCGTCGCGCGGCAAGAGAGCACGTGCCTTTGGGCAGAAACATTTGTAACGCGCTCACCGGTGCGCACGCGGCACGAGGCCGTGGCGTTCGTACACCGGACGGCGCTTGCTGCGTTGCCGATACGGCCAAGCCGCCAGACGACGGGACACGCCCGCGTCTTCGGCGCACTTGCTCGGAATCGAGTTCCGGACAGCACGGAACACACCTCAAAACACAGTGGAAACAGCGTCGTCCGACAACCAGCCCCCATCGCAGACGCGGATGAGGCTGCAGACGAATGCCGTGGGGTCGAGACAGCGTGTTGGTCCGCCGCCTCTACACCCCCATATAATAGCAGCGATAAATGCCCAGACCTTCCTGGGTAAACGACTGGCCGTACTCGAGGAAAATCCGCCGTAAAGTAGACGGCGAATCGTGCGCGCACGTCGCGCGCTCGGCGCCCGCAATCGTACTCGAGAAATGATCACCGAGAACGTGAGCCCTTCAATGCAAAACAGTCCCACAGTGGTGCGTCTCGCCGGCCGTACACGAACACCCTGCCGCGCCGCAGCGGCCGCGAACGAGCGGCCCTGCTCGAAACGGCTTCGCCCCAGAAGGCACTGAATCGTCCGCGACCTACGACGGCACATCGCGGCGCCCCGACCGCGGCCGTACTCGTGGACTATGCTGCGCGGGCCTGCTCGAAAGGGCAGCGCAGGCAGAAAGCGCTGGCTCTTGCGCGACCTACAACGGCGCGCCGCCCCGACCGCGGCCGTACTCGTGGACTAAGCTGCACGCGAACGGGCCTGCTCGAAAGGGCTGCGCCGCAGAAAGCGCTGGCTCGTGCGCGACCTGCAACGGCGCGCCGCGGCGCCCCGACCGCGGCCGTACTCGTGGAATATGGTGCACGCGCGCGGACCTGCTCGAAAGGGCTGCGCCGCAGAAAGCGCCGAATCGTGCGCAACCGACAACGGCGCGCTGCGGCACCCCGCCGGTGCCCGTAGTCGTGGACTCTGCCGCCGGCGCGCGCGGGGCGGTGACGCGCTCACCCAACTTTGGTCGAAGTCGAGCAATGCTCGTTTATGAACCCCTAGCTGTGCAGCCGCTCTCATTCCGAGATTGCGAAATCTTGTCGTTTCGCGGCCGGCTGGGTGCGCAAAACAGCTTTTGGACTTTGCCGTTCGAGCGCGCGCTTCAAAATGTCTTGGTTGCCTGAGCCACTAGGGCCCTATATATATGCAGCGATAAATACCCAGACCTACTTGGGTCTTTTTGCGCGTCTGCCGGGGCGAAGTTCGGCTTTGCCGCACGGCTCGTTACTTTGAAATCGAGCTTACGGATGCGTCTCGTGCCCTTGGAATTCACCACACGGCACTAATCGAAAGGGATTAGTCGCACGCGAAAAAGGTTCACCTTGCGAAAAGTTTGTTGAACACAAAATAAAAAAATCAAGTTTTGCTCGCGCCATCTCCCCCGCAATAATTTGTGAGGTCCCGCTTTTGTTGTTTCTACAGCGGTCGCTAGCTGTTTGTCTCTGTACCAGTGTTGTAAAGAGGAAAAAAAAAACAAAAAAAAAACGAGGGCTGTAGATTTTCAGGTGACTTGAAAATTCATTCATTAAATCGTTTTTATCATGCCAACATTTGAGAGCCATAATATTAATGGCATTTTATAATATTTCCTATTTAAAAAATATAATAAAAGAAATTGTTTATAGGGCCTTCGAAAGCAATTCGCTTTCAAATGTGATGCAGCATGTAAAAATTACTCTGAGATGTACCACGGGAAGCTGTTCAAAACTGCATAGCGGCTTTGCCCCAGTGCACCTTGGCGCTTCTTCCTCGTTGGAGCTCGTTGCGACTAAAAAAGCGGCGCGAAAGCTGTTGTAGCAAACGCGTACCATTCGTCCGCGTCAAGTCGCAATCGGGGGACGAGTCGTCGCAAAAGCGTAGCGCGGAAAAGCCGACTAAAACCAGCCTAATCTTGCGAACGGGACCAATTTTCACGTCCTTTTAATATCTTTCACGCGTTGAAATAGATTTGTGTAGATTTTTAAACGCTTGCAGCAATAATATGGCATCGAACCTGTCATGCTCGTCGCTAGTTCACGCACGGCGAGAGGGGAAATTTTGTTACTCCCGTCGTTTACCCGCGTTTTCTCAAAGCCTGTTTACTACTGAAATCGGACCACAAGTCGCCTAGTGTGGGAGGAGAACTGTGAAGGGAGTAGAACTGCCTCTCCACACACACACACGCAGAGAGAAAAAGCATTTTCACTGTATACAAAAACTGTTGCGATTGCCACTTGTCACCAATTCCGCACATACGAATAAAGTTGTTAAAAAAAAAAAATACGCCCCTGGCCAGCATCCCAGTAAATGTGCATATCGTAAGAAATTTAGCATTGGAATTAAAAAGCACGGATTTATTTACGAGCCGGCAAGGTTCGCTCCACAGTTCTTTCTTCTTAAGTTTCCAGTCTCACCGCATGTTAAACAGCGGTCGCTTAACTAGTCCTGAGAGCAAAAACTTGGCTGTTGAGTGTCCAGCGCTGCGTAAAAATACAGTGAAGGAAATTGTTTATTGGGGCCTTCGAAATCAGTTCGGATTGAAACGTCAGGAAGGGTGTAAATAATACTCTGGGACGTACT
This sequence comes from Amblyomma maculatum, assembly GCF_055883805.1. NCBI lineage: Eukaryota > Metazoa > Arthropoda > Arachnida > Ixodida > Ixodidae > Amblyomma > Amblyomma maculatum. The sequence goes on along the minus strand of NC_139344.1, from coordinate 490,493,019 downwards.
GCGGGCCGCTTTTCCAAACCGCGTCTGCCGGGGCGAAATCGCGTAGGAAGATAGAGCGGCTTTGCCGCAGCACACCTTGCCATTTCTTTCTCTATGGAGCTCGTTGCGACTAAAAAAAAAAAGGCGCCAGAGCTATTGTAGCAAACGCGTACGATTCGTCCGCGTCAACTCTCGATCGGGGGACGCAAAAGCGTCGCAAAAGCGTAGCGCGGAAAAGCCGACTTAAAGCAGCCTAATATTGCGAATGGGACGAATTTTCACGTTCTTTTAATATTTCTTCACGCGTTGAATTCGATTTGCGTAATTTTTAAACGCTTGCAGCAATAATATGGCATCGAACCTGTCATGCTCGTCGCTAGTTCACGTACGGCGAGAGGGGAAATTTTGTTACTCCCGTCGTTTACCCGCGTTTTCTCAAAGCCTGTTTACTACTGAAATCGGACCACAAGTCGCCTAGTGTGGGAGGAGAACTGTGAAGGGAGTAGAACTGCCTCTCCACACACACACACGCAGAGAGAAAAAGCATTTTCACTGTATACAAAAACTGTTGCGATTGCCACTTGTCACCAATTCCGCACATACGAATAAAGTTGTTAAAAAAAAAAATACGCCCCTGGCCAGCATCCCAGTAAATGTGCATATCGTAAGAAATTTAGCATTGGAATTAAAAAGCACGGATTTATTTACGAGCCGGCAAGGTTCGCTCCACAGTTCTTTCTTCTTAAGTTTCCAGTCTCACCGCATGTTAAACAGCGGTCGCTTAACTAGTCCTGAGAGCAAAAACTTGGCTGTTGAGTGTCCAGCGCTGCGTAAAAATACAGTGAAGGAAATTGTTTATTGGGGCCTTCGAAATCAGTTCGGATTGAAACGTCAGGAAGGGTGTAAATAATACTCTGGGACGTACTGCGGGCCGCTTTTCCAAACCGCGTCTGCCGGGGCGATATCGCGTAGGGAGATAGAGCGGCTTTGCCGCAGCACACCTTGCCATTTCTTTCTCTACGGAGCTCGTTGCGACTAAAAAAAAGGCGCCAGAGCTATTGTATGTAGCAAACGCGTACGATTCGTCCGCGTCAAGTCTCGATCGGGGGACGCAAAAGCGTCGCAAAAGCGTAGCGCGGAAAAGCCGACTTAAAGCAGCCTAATATTGCGAACGGGACCAATTTTCACGTTCTTTTAATATTTCTTCACGCGTTGAATTCGATTTGCGTAATTTTTAAACGCTTGCAGCAATAATATGGCATCGAACCTGTCATGCTCGTCGCTAGTTCACGCACGGCGAGAGGGGAAATTTTGTTACTCCCGTCGTTTACCCGCGTTTTCTCAAAGCCTGTTTACTACTGAAATCGGACCACAAGTCGCCTAGTGTGGGAGGAGAACTGTGAAGGGAGTAGAACTGCCTCTCCACACACACACACGCAGAGAGAAAAAGCATTTTCACTGTATACAAAAACTGTTGCGATTGCCACTTGTCACCAATTCCGCACATACAATAAAGTTGTTAAAAAAAAAAATACGCCCCTGGCCAGCATCCCAGTAAATGTGCATATCGTAAGAAATTTAGCATTGGAATTAAAAAGCACGGATTTATTTACGAGCCGGCAAGGTTCGCTCCACAGTTCTTTCTTCTTAAGTTTCCAGTCTCACCGCATGTTAAACAGCGGTCGCTTAATTAGTCCTAAGAGCAGAAACTTGGCTGTTGAGTGTCCAGCGCTGCGTAAAAATACAGTGAAGGAAATTGTTTATTGGGGCCTTCGAAATCAGTTCGCATTGAACCGTCAAGAAGGGTGTAAATAATACTCTGGGACGTACTGCGGGCCGCTTTTCCAAACCGCGTCTGCCGGGGCGAAATCGCGTAGGGAGATAGAGCGGCTTTGCCGCAGCACACCTTGCCATTTCTTTCTCTATGGAGCTCGTTGCGACTAAAAAAAAAGGCGCCAGAGCTATTGTAGCAAACGCGTACGATTCGTCCGCGTCAAGTCTCGATCGGGGGACGCAAAAGCGTCGCAAAAGCGTAGCGCGGAAAAGCCGACTTAAAGCAGCCTAATATTGCGAATGGGACCAATTTTCACGTTCTTTTAATATTTCTTCACGCGTTGAATTCGATTTGCGTAATTTTTAAACGCTTGCAGCAATAATATGGCATCGAACCTGTCATGCTTGTCGCTAGTTCACGTACGGCGAGAGGGGAAATTTTGTTACTCCCGTCGTTTACCCGCGTTTTCTCAAAGCCTGTTTACTACTGAAATCGGACCACAAGTCGCCTAGTGTGGGAGGAGAACTGTGAAGGGAGTAGAACTGCCTCTCCACACACACACACGCAGAGAGAAAAAGCATTTTCACTGTATACAAAAACTGTTGCGATTGCCACTTGTCACCAATTCCGCACATACGAATAAAGTTGTTAAAAAAAAAAAATACGCCCCTGGCCAGCATCCCAGTAAATGTGCATATCGTAAGAAATTTAGCATTGGAATTAAAAAGCACGGATTTATTTACGAGCCGGCAAGGTTCGCTCCACAGTTCTTTCTTCTTAAGTTTCCAGTCTCACCGCATGTTAAACAGCGGTCGCTTAACTAGTCCTGAGAGCAAAAACTTGGCTGTTGAGTGTCCAGCGCTGCATTAAAATACAATAAAATAAATTGTTTATTGGGGCCTTCGAAATCAGTTCGGATTGAAACGTCAGGAAGGGTGTAAATAATACTCTGGGACGTACTGCGGGCCGCTTTTCCAAACCGCGTCTGCCGGGGCGAAATCGCGTAGGGAGATAGAGCGGCTTTGCCGCAGCACACCTTGCCATTTCTTTCTCTATGGAGCTCGTTGCGACTAAAAAAAAAGGCGCCAGAGCTATTGTAGCAAACGCGTACGATTCGTCCGCGTCAAGTCTCGATCGGGGGACGCAAAAGCGTCGCAAAAGCGTAGCGCGGAAAAGCCGACTTAAAGCAGCCTAATATTGCGAATGGGACCAATTTTCACGTTCTTTTAATATTTCTTCACGCGTTGAATTCGAGTTGCGTAATTTTTAAACGCTTGCAGCAATAATATGGCATCGAACCTGTCATGCTCGTCGCTAGTTCACGTACGGCGAGAGGGGAAATTTTGTTACTCCCGTCGTTTACCCGCGTTTTCTCAAAGCCTGTTTACTACTGAAATCGGACCACAAGTCGCCTAGTGTGGGAGGAGAACTGTGAAGGGAGTAGAACTGCCTCTCCACACACACACACGCAGAGAGAAAAAGCATTTTCACTGTATACAAAAACTGTTGCGATTGCCACTTGTCACCAATTCCGCACATACGAATAAAGTTGTTAAAAAAAAAAATACGCCCCTGGCCAGCATCCCAGTAAATGTGCATATCGTAAGAAATTTAGCATTGGAATTAAAAAGCACGGATTTATTTACGAGCCGGCAAGGTTCGCTCCACAGTTCTTTCTTCTTAAGTTTCCAGTCTCACCGCATGTTAAACAGCGGTCGCTTAACTAGTCCTGAGAGCAAAAACTTGGCTGTTGAGTGTCCAGCGCTGCGTAAAAATACAGTGAAGGAAATTGTTTATTGGGGCCTTCGAAATCAGTTCGGATTGAAACGTCAGGAAGGGTGTAAATAATACTCTGGGACGTACTGAGGGCCGCTTTTCCAAACCGCGTCTGCCGGGGCGATATCGCGTAGGGAGATAGAGCGGCTTTGCCGCAGCACACCTTGCCATTTCTTTCTCTACGGAGCTCGTTGCGACTAAAAAAAAGGCGCCAGAGCTATTGTATGTAGCAAACGCGTACGATTCGTCCGCGTCAAGTCTCGATCGGGGGACGCAAAAGCGTCGCAAAAGCGTAGCGCGGAAAAGCCGACTTAAAGCAGCCTAATATTGCGAACGGGACCAATTTTCACGTTCTTTTAATATTTCTTCACGCGTTGAATTCGATTTGCGTAATTTTTAAACGCTTGCAGCAATAATATGGCATCGAACCTGTCATGCTCGTCGCTAGTTCACGCACGGCGAGAGGGGAAATTTTGTTACTCCCGTCGTTTACCCGCGTTTTCTCAAAGCCTGTTTACTACTGAAATCGGACCACAAGTCGCCTAGTGTGGGAGGAGAACTGTGAAGGGAGTAGAACTGCCTCTCCACACACACACACGCAGACAGAAAAAGCATTTTCACTGTATACAAAAACTGTTGCGATTGCCACTTGTCACCAATTCCGCACATACAATAAAGTTGTTAAAAAAAAAAATACGCCCCTGGCCAGCATCCCAGTAAATGTGCATATCGTAAGAAATTTAGCATTGGAATTAAAAAGCACGGATTTATTTACGAGCCGGCAAGGTTCGCTCCACAGTTCTTTCTTCTTAAGTTTCCAGTCTCACCGCATGTTAAACAGCGGTCGCTTAATTAGTCCTAAGAGCAGAAACTTGGCTGTTGAGTGTCCAGCGCTGCGTAAAAATACAGTGAAGGAAATTGTTTATTGGGACCTTCGAAATCAGTTCGCATTGAACCGTCAAGAAGGGTGTAAATAATACTCTGGGACGTACTGCGGGCCGCTTTTCCAAACCGCGTCTGCCGGGGCGAAATCGCGTAGGGAGATAGAGCGGCTTTGCCGCAGCACACCTTGCCATTTCTTTCTCTATGGAGCTCGTTGCGACTAAAAAAAAGGCGCCAGAGCTATTGTAGCAAACGCGTACGATTCGTCCGCGTCAAGTCTCGATCGGGGGACGCAAAAGCGTCGCAAAAGCGTAGCGCGGAAAAGCCGACTTAAAGCAGCCTAATATTGCGAACGGGACCAATTTTCACGTTCTTTTAATATTTCTTCACGCGTTGAATTCGATTTGCGTAATTTTTAAACGCTTGCAGCAATAATATGGCATCGAACCTGTCATGCTCGTCGCTAGTTCACGCACGGCGAGAGGGGAAATTTTGTTACTCCCGTCGTTTACCCGCGTTTTCTCAAAGCCTGTTTACTACTGAAATCGGACCACAAGTCGCCTAGTGTGGGAGGAGAACTGTGAAGGGAGTAGAACTGCCTCTCCACACACACACACGCAGACAGAAAAAGCATTTTCACTGTATACAAAAACTGTTGCGATTGCCACTTGTCACCAATTCCGCACATACAATAAAGTTGTTAAAAAAAAAAATACGCCCCTGGCCAGCATCCCAGTAAATGTGCATATCGTAAGAAATTTAGCATTGGAATTAAAAAGCACGAATTTATTTACAAGCCGGCAAGGTTCACTCCACAGTTACACATCGGTAATTTTCTTAAGTTTCCAGTCTCACCGCATGTTAAGCATGCGGTCGCCTAATTATTTCTCAGAGCAGAAACTCGGCTGTTGAGTGTCCAGCGATGCGTAAAAATACAATGAAGGAAATTGTTTATTGGGGCCATCGAAATCAATTCGCATTGAAACGTCAAGAAGGGTGTAAATAATACTCTGGGACAAACTGCGGGCCGCTTTTCCAAACCGCGTCTGCCGGGGCGATATCGCGTAGGGAGATAGAGCGGCTTTGCCGCAGCACACCTTGCCATTTCTTTCTCTATGGAGCTCGTTGCGACTAAAAAAAAGGCGCCAGAGCTATTGTAGCAAACGCGTACCATTCGTCCGCGTCAAGTCTCGATCGGGGGACGAGTCGTCGCAAAAGTGTAGCGCGGAAAAGCCGACTTAAAGCAGCCTAATCTTGCGAATGGGACCAATTTTCACGTTCTTTTAATATTTCTTCACGCGTTGAATTAGATTTGCGTAATTTTTAAACGCTCGCAGCATTAAAATGGCATCGAACCTTTCATGCTCGTCGCTAGTTCACGTACGGCGAGAGGGGAAATTTTGTTACTCCCGTCGTTTATCCGCGTTTTCTCAAAGCCTGTTTACCACTGAAATCGGACCACAAGTCGCCTAGTGTGGGAGGAGAACTGTGAAGCGAGTAGAACTGCCTCTCGACACACACACACACACACACACACACGCACACACACACACACACACACACACACACACAGACAGAGAGAGAAAAAGCATTTTCAATGTATACAAGAACTGTTGCGATTGCCACTTGTCACCAATTCCGCACATACGAATAAAGTTGTTAAAAAAAAAATACGCCCCCGGCCAGCATCCCAGTAAATGCGTAAATCGTAAGAAATTTAGCATTGGAATTAAAAAGCACGGATTTATTTACGAGCCGGCAAGGTTCGCTCCACAGTTCTTTCTTCTTAAGTTTCCAGTCTCACCGCATGTTAAACAGCGGTCGCTTAATTAGTCCTAAGAGCAGAAACTTGGCTGTTGAGTGTCCAGCGCTGCGTAAAAATACAGTGAAGGAAATTGTTTATTGGGGCCTTCGAAATCAGTTCGCATTGAACCGTCAAGAAGGGTGTAAATAATACTCTGGGACGTACTGCGGGCCGCTTTTCCAAACCGCGTCTGCCGGGGCGAAATCGCGTAGGGAGATAGAGCGGCTTTTCCGCAGCACACCTTGCCATTTGTTTCTCCATGGAGCTCGTTGCGACTAAAAAAGGGACGCGAAAGCTGTTGTAGCAAACGCGTACCGTTCGTCAGCGTCAAGTCTCGATCGGGGGACGAGTCGTCACAAAAGCACAGCGCGGAAAAGCCCAAGAAAAGCGGCCTAGCATTGCAAATTGGACCAATTTTCACGTCCTTTTAATATTTCTTCACGCGTTGAATTAGATTTGGGTAGATTTTTAAACGCTGGCAGCATTAAAATGGCATCGAACATTTCATGCTCGTCGCTAGTTCACCTACGGCTAGAGGGAAAATGTTGTTACTCCCGTCGTTTACCCGCGTTTTCTCAAAGCCTGTTTACCCCTGAAATCGGACCACAAGTCGCCTAGTGTGGGAGGAGAGCTGTAAAGGGCGTAGAACTGCCTCTCGATACACACACACACACACACACACACAAACACACACACAGAAAAAGCATTTTCAATGTATACAAGAACTGTTGCGATTGCCACTTGTCACCAATTCCGCACATACGAATAAAGTTGTCAAAAAAAAAATAAAAAAATACGCCCCTGGCCAGCATCCCAGTAAATGTGTATATCGTAAGAAATTTAGCATTGGAATTAAAAAACACGAATTTATTTACGAGCCGGCAAGGTTCACTCCACAGTTACACATCCGTAATTTTCTTAAGTTTCCAGTCTCACCGCATGTTAAACAGCGGTCGCTTAACTAGTCCTAAGAGCAGAAACTTGGCCGTTGAGTGTCCAGCGCTGCGTAAAAATACAATAAAGGAAATTGTTTATTGGGGCCTTCGAAATCAGTTCGCATTGAACCGTCAAGAAGGGTGCAAAATAATACTCTGGGACGTACTGCGGGCCGCTTTTCAAAACCGCGTCTGCCGGGGCGATATCGCGTAGGGAGATAGAGCGGCTTTGCCGCAGCACACCTTGCCATTTCTTTCTCTATGGAGCTCGTTGCGACTAAAGAAAAGGCGCCAGAGCTGTTGTAGCAAACGCGTACCATTCGTCCGCGTCAAGTCTCGATCGGGGGACGAGTCGTCGCAAAAGTGTAGCGCGGAAAAGCCGACTTAAAGCAGCCTAATCTTGCGAATGGGACCAATTTTCACGTTCTTTTAATATTTCTTCACGCGTTGAATTAGATTTGCGTAATTTTTAAACGCTCGCAGCATTAAAATGGCATCGAACCTTTCATGCTCGTCGCTAGTTCACGTACGGCGAGAGGGGAAATTTTGTTACTCCCGTCGTTTATCCGCGTTTTCTCAAAGCCTGTTTACCACTGAAATCGGACCACAAGTCGCCTAGTGTGGGAGGAGAACTGTGAATTGAGTAGAACTGCCTCTCGATACACACACAAAGACACAGAAAAAGCATTTTCAATGTATACAAGAACTGTTGCGATTGCCACTTGTCACCAATTCCGCACATACGAATAAAGTTGTTAAAAAAAAAAAAAAGTACGGCCCTGGCCAGCATCCCAGTAAATGCGTAAATCGTAAGAAATTTAGCATTGGAATTAACAAACACGAATTTATTTACGAGCCGGCAAGGTTCACTCCACAGTTACACATCCGTAATTTTCTAAAGTTTCCAGTCTCACCGCATGTTAAACAGCGGTCGCTTAATTAGTCCTCAGAGCAGAAACTTGGCTGTTGAGTGTCCAGCGATTCGTAAAAATACAGTGAAGGAAATTGTTTATTGGGGCCATCGAAATCAATTCGCATTGAAACGTCAAGAAGGGTGTGAATAATACTCTGGGACGAACTGCGGGCCGCTTTTCCAAACCGCGTCTGCCGGGGCGATATCGCGTAGGGAGATAGAGCGGCTTTGCCGCAGTACACCTTGCCATTTCTTTCTCCATGGAGCTCGTTGCGACTAGAAAAGGGACGCGAAAGCTGTTGTAGCAAACGCGTGCCGTCCGTCCGCGTCAAGTCTTGATCGGGGACCAATTTTGGGACCAAATGGGACCAATTTTCACGTCCTTTTAATATTTTTTCACGCGCTTAATTAGATTTGTGTAGATTTTTAAATGCTTTCTGCATTAAAATGGCATCGAGCCCTTCATGCTGGTCGCTAGTTCACGTCGCTAGTTTACCCGCGTTTTCTCAAAACCTCTGAAGTCGGACCACAAGAGGAGAACTGTGAAGGGCGTCTGCCGGGGCGATATCGCGTAGGGAGATAGAGCGGCGTCGCCGCAGCTCAGTTTTTGCATGGAGCTCGTTGCGCCTAAAGAAGTGGTGCGAAAACTTATGCAACAAATGCACCGCGATCATGATGTAAAACAGCGGTCCTGACAGAGAAACTAGGTTGAAATTGTTTATTTGAGCCTTCGAAATCAATTCGCCCCGAAAAGGCAAGAAGGGTGTAAATAATACTCAGCCGGTCGCTTTCCTAAACCGCGTCTGCCGGGGCGATATCGGGTAGGGAGATAGAACGTTTTTGCAGTTTTTTTTTTTCTTCCTGGAGCTCGTTGCGCCTAAAGAAGTGTTGTAACAAAGGCGCGTCCGCGCGACGTCTTGATCGAGGGACGAGTCGTCGCCAAAGCTTAGCGCGGGAAAGCCGCTAATGGAAGCGAACTGCTTCCATTAGCGATGCGTAAATTTTTAAATGTTTTCAGCGAATTGAATATTGCAATATTGCAGGCAACATTTGCAACATTCGTAGTGCTGCCTCAAGTTTGTCGCGGTTTCTCGCAGATTCTTTACCACTAAATACAGCTGCTGAAGGGAGTGAAGTGAGTAAAACTGCCTCCCGACGCACGCACACGCACACACACACACACACACACACACAAAAAGAAATTTTTTTTTTTATGCAATAAAACTGGAGAAAGCGCCACACAGCCACTTTTGTGAGCAAACTTTGCGCCAGTGTAATTAGAAATGGCTCGAGAGGACTTTACAAAAAAAAAAAAAAAAAAATGTAAATCTTACTAAGGTATTGTCGCATTACCTCTCGGAAACCGCGGTTAAGGGGGTTTAGAAAATCTTCTGCAAACTTCGGAAATGCGAAACAAAAAGAAAACGGCGATTCGGATTCATCGCTGAACAAAAAGGTCTCTTGCACTTTGCACAAAACACGATTTCTTTCTTTTGTTTTCTTGTGTGTGCGCTAAAAGATGGCCATTCGTGTAAAAAAATGGTATTTTTTGCCTCGTTTAATGTTCGGTATATTTTTTTTTTCTCGTGCGTGCGACACGTTTGTATGCGGCATGAGAGAGAGAGAGAGAAAAAAAAGTGCCCTTTCGCAGCTGCGTCTGCCTTGTCTGCGTGGAACAACGGTGGCTTTGCCGCACTACTCCTCCTCCCGGAGCGCCTCGTACGTTCATAAAAGTGGTGTGAAGCTGCATGCGCGCAAGAGCGATTCAAGCTTGCTGCGAGCCGTCCGGTTTTTGTAAAGTTGGCTTCGTCATGAAGGCAAGACAAGAAATTGAAGAAAAAAAAAAAAGAATCTCGCGCGTGCGTGAATTTAGAACCTTAAAAGTGGAAACTTGAAAAATCGCCATCATGTTTTGCGGCACTAAGAATAATAATAATAATAATAAAAAAAAATAAAAGTTCACTCGCGCGCCGGAGTGAACTTGAAACCTGAGCGCATCGCCGAGCGCCGTCCGCGAAAAGTAGAAATAATATGCTCGTCTGCCGGGGCGAGAAACCGCGTCTGCGCATCTTTTCCATCTGCGAGCGTTCTTACTACGAGAAAAGTAAAAGAAGCGGCTCGTCTGCCAGGGCGAGGGCCCCAAACGCCTCGAGCGCTAAAAATCCGCGAGGGGACCCGCTCGCTAAGGACAGAAAAAAAAAAAAAAAA
>NC_139344.1:490450248-490477748 GCF_055883805.1 Amblyomma maculatum | reverse complement strand
TGTTCTTAGGCATGTTATGCCCAGGCCACCCTCAGCCACCTGGGCATGAAAGCACCCCAGCGCCACGTCGTGAGGTAGGTGCATCCACTTCCTTACCGCCGTCCGGATAAGAACGTCCATTCTTGACAAGAGTCCGGCGGTCACCGGACTCAGCACCAAAGCATGGTAAAGTCTTGGTAACAAGTAGTACCTCAAGACTACCAAGCGCTGCTGCGGCCGTAAAGGCGCAGCCGATACCCGGTCCAGCAATGTGCTAAGTGTCGATGTTAGGGCTGGCCTCTTCTGCCCGAACGGGGCGTAGCACACTCCCAGATATTTCCATTCGGTGCCCACCTCTGCTGATGTAATGACATCTTCACCGATGTTGAACTTCATTTCTGAGACTAACTTCACCTTCTTGTCTCTTCCGGATGGCTGTAAGGCGACGGTCAGGCTCTTCTTTGCGTTAATCTGCAGGCCTCTCTCAACCAAGAACGATGAGAAGTCGTCAATCCGTAGCTGCAGACCTTGGGGTGATGCAGCCAGGATCACGATGTCATCCGCGAAGGCCATGGCGTCCAACGTTAGACCTCTGCTGTCGAAGAAGATGCCGTTGTTGGGCCTCTGAAGCCACTCGTCCAAGACAAGATTGAAGAGCAGCGGCGAGAGCGGGTCCCCCTGGCGGACTCCTCGGGAAGGATGAACCAACCTCTTCTGATCATCGAATTCCAGCAAGGTTGACGAAGTCTTGTAGAATTCGGAAAGGTAGTCCAGGACTCGTTGACTGCACCCTCGCACTGCCGCTCCTCTCAAGATGGCATCCACGGTGACACTGTCAAATGCCTTGGTTAGGTCCAGACTAGCCATGTACAGCGGTTTTCGGGCTGTCTTCGCCTCGTAGAGTGCCGTTGATAGTAATAGCACATTCTCTGCGCAGCCATCCACCGGGAGGAATGCCCTCTGCCTGCAGTCCAACTCCACCTCGGCCAGGAGCCGGTTTGCCAGAATCTTGTGAAACATACGGACCAACACCGAGGAGATAGTGATTGGCCGAAATTTTGCTGGTGAATCTGCCCCTGGTGTCTTGGGTATAAACACGGTTCTGGCGTTGCGGAGGCTTACTGGCAGATGGCGCGTGAGCATGAGGATGTCCAATAGCACTTGGAGAAGTGCCACCGGCATGGCTCGCAAATCCTTCCCAGTCAGACCATCTGGCCCCGGGGCTGTGCCCAATGGCGGCATTGCCGTCTTAATCTCCAGGGCTGACACTGGCCCAAAGGGGTCTATTCCTCTTCCCCTTGGCTCAGGCACTTCCACACAAGAACGCACTGGCGCCTCCATCACCGCCGTCCAGGCGTCCAACAGTAGAGATGCGTCATTCATCTTGTGCGCCGTCATTCCGTCCAGGATCTCTCTAGCACAGGCGGCCTGTCGCTTCTTGAACATATCCTGCGTCCTTGCAAATTCCTGCCTTCTCAGGCGACGACGGCTGATACGCGGCTGAGTCGTTGACCTTGCCCTGGGTCCTCCTCTGTCTCTAGTTGTTCTGTGCAGATGGTCTTGCAGATAGGAGTTGAACCGTCTTGACACGTCTTCCCCTCTAGCCAGACGTTTACCCAACTCCCAGAGAACTGCCCCTCCATAAGAGGTGGGGCACTGCTTCTGGCACAGTCTTACCAGCTCGTCGCGAATGCTGTTGTCGACCTCCTGCCAGGAATCCCCTCCATGCTGACCAGCTGCCAGCAACGACGCGTCTCCCTCGGGTCCTGGTGTCATGGTCTCTGATTCCTCAGGAATGCTGCCTAATCTTGATGCATCATCAGGCTGTCTTGGTCTTGTCTGCCGGGGCGGGCTGAGCTCCGGGCTCTCCTGGCCAATCTCCATGGCTGCCTGTTCTTCGGCCCCGATCCTCGGTCTCGACCTTGTCTGCCGGGGCGGCCCGCTCCCCGCACTGTCTGCTTCATCACTCCTCCTTGAACTGTGTCCTCGAGATCTTGTCTGCCGGGGCGAGAGCTGTACCCTCGAATCCACGGGGCATGGGCTGGCGTCATTATTCTGGTTGACAATTGAGGATGCCAGCTCCTCCCCCTCCCCGGGCTGAGACTGCAGCAGGCGGTTAACCAATGCCTGGTAGGCAGCCTGCCGCCTGTGCGATTTCACGGAGTCGAAAGAGCGGTGCGGCATCTTCTCCGCTAACCGCTCGTTCAAGTTATAAACACCCTCCCTACGGAGGGTCACCTCTCGTCTGGCCATTATTTCATTCTCCTCCCTGGACCATCTGGGCTTAACACGGGATACATCAATCTCAACATTGTAGGCCGCAGAGTGTTTGGCTCTCCTATGGAGCCCCAGGCCAATTTTCGATGAGTAAGCCCGTTGGCATTCCGGACACACGAAGTGTGACCGGACACGAGAGGTGGAGGGGGGCACACCTGACTGTGGCCTCACCCCTCTTGACTCCAACTCCAGCACCGGGTCGGGAGAGGAGTCTGACTCACTCTCCAGAATGTTTTGTCCACTTCTTTCCTCCTCGTTCTCGCTCTCTGACAGCATGAGGTCAGTTAGCAGTTCCCGCACTTTCTTGGAACTGGTCTTTGGGCCACCCACACGTCCCGTTTTAGTCCTAACGGGGGGTGCCCGATCGGCTCTTGGCTCAAAGATCACCCTTTTCGGGATCGCGCCGGACTCTGGGCCCGGAGCAGTGGAACCAGTGCCACAAGTGACCTCTCCATCACTTAAAGGAACCTCCTTCCCCAAGGGGGGCAACACCGCCCGGTCCAGGGGCAGACAACCCTGGACCGGACGACCCTCGGACTCAGCCATGGATACTCTACACGAAAAATGTGCAAAAGTCCGAACAGCTGGTGAGCCGAGGGTCGAGGTTCCGCCAGGGTCCACTTCTTCACCAGGAGGGTCCGAGAGGTCTGCCAGAACAACCAGGTCCCGGCGGACAGGAACAGCGGTCTTCCTCGCGACCGGGACTTGGACCGCAGGACCCCGCAGCTCCAGGCCAGGACCCGCACCTGCGCCTACTCCCGGATCTCGAAGACTTTGGTCGCCGGGCACCTCCCTCTCCAGGACCGGCTCCGGAACTGCAGGCACCCGATCCCGCCGGCCATGACTGGAACTCTGCACCGCTCCCTTCTCGTCTCCCGAACTTCGTCTCTCCCTGTGTCGGCTGCTTTGTCTCCTGGTCTCCCCTGGCTTCTCCTCGGTGTTCTTCTGTTTCTTGCTCTTCACGGACTTCTTGTGGAACTTTACACTGGAACCACTGGACTGGATCGCCATCTCCCCGCAGGCCGCCAGGGTCTTCTCCCCCTCCGCCTTCGCTTCTCTCTGGTCATCGTCCTCCACCAGTGTAGGCCCCGGAACTTCTCCCAAGGGTTTCTTCAGCGTCTTCTTCTTCACCGTCTTCTCTTTCTTTTCCTTCTTCTCCTCCGCCACCATCTCCGCCTCTCTTCTCCTCCTGGAACGAGTCCTTGTAGCCGGACCACCCAGGTCCTCCAATGACAGGACACCATCCGGAACTTCCACAGCTTCTGCAAGAGGACCCGCACCATTTCCAGGCTCATCCCGTGGTGACGGACCACCCGCACCATTCTCTTGCTGACTTGGACTGACTGTCCGTGGACAGCCAGTAGTGGTTTTCTTTCCCTGTTTCTTCGTGCCAAGTGATGACGGACCAAGGGGTTGGCAGCCCCAGAGGTCCCGAGGTTGATCAGCTCTCCGCCAGGCAATGGCAGTACCGCCCCTACCCACGGAGGAGTTGCCTCCCCCGCGGGCAGAGAGGGCACTGCCACTGCCTGCACAGGACTCACCACGGGTAGGTGGCTGATCGTCGAGTCCCAAGAAGAGTTTTAGCTCGCCAACAAGTATCCCCCAGGCTTACATGGGATCGCCCAGGCCGAGCCCCTTCCCAAGAGCTAAGTCCCACAAAATGGCGGACACCCACGCCGGGGACCGCTCTTGTCCCAGTTTACGTCTGGTCATCGTCGAGCTGAAAACGAATCCTGCAGCTCTCCCAGCGCGCGTGGCGGACTTGTCAACTACTGCCACCGCGTTGGTCGTGTTGTGGGTCGCACCCACGTGCTCGGGCAGGCGGGATCGCAACACCCGTGGTACACTCCCATGACGTGTACCCCTGCCAGACGCCTTCGCGCCCCCGACTTCGGTAACTCTCTTCGTGCTGCGCTCCACGCGAGAGCCCGATTCTACCAAATTTTGTTAAGCGTCTTGGATTGGACGCCGGCCCCGTATTCCAAAACCTTTGGGACCTACCGCCTACGTACCGGAAGCGCGAGTGGAGGCTTCATCCTCCACCCCTCTGGTCTCACAGCGGTACTACTGACAGACTCTCAAAGGGTGCTTGCACCAGTTCTGCTTTCGCTTCGCCTTCACTCTCTTAGCCTGCTGAGACGCCCGAAGGCCTCAGTGTTTCCCAGGACGGACCTGGCACGCCGGAGGTGGAGTGAAGACAGTCTCTAACAGCGCCCCCATGCATCCACGCGGGCTGGGTTACACGGGGTTGCCCCTACCCCTGATGACATAAGTCAGCGGGGATTCCCCCGCGGCGTCCATACATAGAGACTTAGCCGGCACAGCCCATCCCTGGACTGCACCGGCGGGGAACAGACTCTATTTCCCGCTACGAGGAGTGGTCACCTCCGACTCCAGCGGCTTCCACCATGGATTACAGGGAGTTGGGAGCTCCCCAGCCTTATCCCTAGTCCCGTTTGTCAATAGGGTACATCATCGGTAAAGGCTGCAATCTTCAGTGGGCCCCATAGTAGCAGTTCCTAAGCCCGAGAATCTACCCCGCTTTAGCGGGGTAGACTTCCTCAGAGTGCACAAGGTTCCGAGGTTCCAGTCGGCCGTCTGAGCATTCACCGGCGTGGCCTCTCTCGATTACAGGAGCGCGCCATTGCTCCCAGCCTTATCCCTCAGAGCTTCATCGCCAATGGTTGCACCCCTCTCGGTTACAGGAGGACGCAGCCCCTCCCAGTGACCAACCAAAAGTCAATCCACCCATCATCGGGAAAACTGCCTTAGTTTGCTCGATGACAAATTAATGCCACCAGGCTGACCTGTCCCTCTTCATCAGGTCACAGCTGAGTCCTCTCCGCTTCCGCGGAGGGCTCTCGGGTGTCTGCTCACCCGTGTTGAAGTCCCGCTCCAGCCACCCAGAGGCTTGGATTTACGGGCCCGCGCCAGACATGGGCCTGGCTATGGGAGGAGACATATGCAACACAAACTCCGTCCCAAGAAGAGTTTTAGCTCGCCAACAAGTATCCCCCAGGCTTACATGGGATCGCCCAGGCCGAGCCCCTTCCCAAGAGCTAAGTCCCACAATTTGGCGGACACCCACGCCGGGGACCGCTCTTGTCCCAGTTTACGTCTGGTCATCGTCGAGCTGAAAACGAATCCTGCAGCTCTCCCAGCGCGCGTGGCGGACTTGTCAACTACTGCCACCGCGTTGGTCGTGTTGTGGGTCGCACCCACGTGCTCGGGCAGGCGGGATCGCAACACCCGTGGTACACTCCCATGACGTGTACCCCTGCCAGACGCCTTCGCGCCCCCGACTTCGGTAACTCTCTTCGTGCTGCGCTCCACGCGAGAGCCCGATTCTACCAAATTTTGTTAAGCGTCTTGGATTGGACGCCGGCCCCGTATTCCAAAACCTTTGGGACCTACCGCCTACGTACCGGAAGCGCGAGTGGAGGCTTCATCCTCCACCCCTCTGGTCTCACAGCGGTACTACTGACAGACTCTCAAAGGGTGCTTGCACCAGTTCTGCTTTCGCTTCGCCTTCACTCTCTTAGCCTGCTGAGACGCCCGAAGGCCTCAGTGTTTCCCAGGACGGACCTGGCACGCCGGAGGTGGAGTGAAGACAGTCTCTAACAGCGCCCCCATGCATCCTCGCGGGCTGGGTTACACGGGGTTGCCCCTACCCCTGATGACATAAGTCAGCGGGGATTCCCCCGCGGCGTCCATACATAGAGACTTAGCCGGCACAGCCCATCCCTGGACTGCACCGGCGGGGAACAGACTCTTATTTCCCGCTACGAGGAGTGGTCACCTCCGACTCCAGCGGCTTCCACCATGGATTACAGGGAGTTGGGAGCTCCCCAGCCTTATCCCTAGTCCCGTTTGTCAATAGGGTACATCATCGGTAAAGGCTGTAATCTTCAGTGGGCCCCAACGTAGCAGTTCCTAAGCCCGAGAATCTACCCCGCTTTAGCGGGGTAGACTTCCTCAGAGTGCACAAGGCTCCGAGGTTCCAGTCGGCCGTCTGAGCATTCACCGGCGTGGCCTCTCTCGATTACAGGAGCGCGCCATTGCTCCCAGCCTTATCCCTCAGAGCTTCATCGCCAATGGTTGCACCCCTCTCGGTTACAGGAGGACGCAGCCCCTCCCAGTGACCAACCAAAAGTCAATCCACCCATCATCGGGAAAACTGCCTTAGTTTGCTCGATGACAAATTAATGCCACCAGGCTGACCTGTCCCTCTTCATCAGGTCACAGCTGAGTCCTCTCCGCTTCCGCGGAGGGCTCTCGGGTGTCTGCTCACCCGTGTTGAAGTCCCGCTCCAGCCACCCAGAAGCTTGGAAGAGTCATAGTTACTCCCGCCGTTTACCCGCGCTTTTTTGAATTTCTTCACGTTGACATTCAGAGCACTGGGCAGAAATCACATTGCGTCAAGCACCGATCAACGGCCATCGCAATGCTTTGTTTTAATTAGACAGTCGGATTCCCTCGGTCCGTGCCAGTTCTGAGTTGGCTGTTTTCTGCCGGCCGAAGCAAGAACCTCGGGCACGAAGCCCCCGGAACAAGCACAGCTGTGGCTTTCCACAGGAAGGTCCCGACGCTGGTCCGGGCTCGGCCGCACCGCTTTTTACGGCGGCGAGCCTCGCCCAGTCCCGGTGCAGTGCCATTCCTGCTTCTGGACCCCAGCCCGACCGGCTCAGCCCTCAGAGCCAATCCTTTTCCCAAGGTTACGGATCCGTTTTGCCGACTTCCCTTACCTACATTGGTCTAGAGACTAGAGGCTGTTCACCTTGGAGACCTGCTGCGGATATGGGTACGGTCCGGCACGAAAATCACACTCCCTCACTCGGATTTTCAAGGGCCGACAGGAGCGCACCGGACAGCGCAAGAGCCGCACTGCTCTACGGAGCCACCGTCCCTATCTCGGGGTGAACCCATTCCAGGGACTCGATCTCCTTACAGAGAAAAGAAAACTCTTCCCGGGGCTCCCATCGGCGTCTCCGAGCTGGTTTGCGTTGCCGCACTGGGCCCCGAAGGACCGATCTCCGTAGCCGGGTTCGGGACTGTTAACCCGATTCCCTTTCGGTTGCAGCGGGGCGTCTCCGATTCGACAGACAGAGCTGCACAAACGCGCCCGCTTCTGAAAGGATTTCTCCTTTCCCTAAGGACCGACTGACCCATGTTCAACTGCTGTTCACATGGAACCCTTCTCCACTTCAGTCCTCAAGGTTCTCACTTGAGTATTTGCTACTACCACCAAGATCTGCACCAGCGGCGGCTCCAGGCGGGCTCACGCCCGACACCTTCAACGCACACCGCTGCGGCCCTCCTACTCGTCGCGGCTTAGCACCCCCACAGTTCGTGCTACTCTGCCAGCGACGGCCGGGGATAGGCGCGACGCTAGAGCGCCATCCATTTTCGGGGCTAGTTGCTTCGGCAGGTGAGTTGTTACACACTCCTTAGCGGATTCCGACTTCCATGGCCACCGTCCTGCTGTCTTAAGCAACCAACACCCTTCATGGGTTCTCATGAGCGTCCCGACTCGGGCGCCTTACCCCGGCGTTTGGTTCATCCCACAGCGCCAGTTCTGCTTACCAAAAGTGGCCCACTTGGCACTCTCATCGCAGCGGGAGGCCTCAACCCAGAAGGCCTCCCGTACACCCATTGAAAGTTTGAGAATAGGTTGAGGACGTTTCGACCCCAATGCCTCTAATCATTCGCTTTACCAGGTGTGACTGCTCTCCCATCGAGCGCCAGCTATCCTGAGGGAAACTTCGGAGGGAACCAGCTACTAGATGGTTCGATTGGTCTTTCGCCCCTATACCCGGATCGGACGATCGATTTGCACGTCAGAATCGCTTCGGACCTCCACCAGAGTTTCCTCTGGCCTCGTCCTGCCCGGGCATAGTTCACCATCTTTCGGGTGCCAACGTGTGCGCTCTCGCTCCGCCCCGGCGACAAGAGAGCGCCTGGGACGGGCCGTTGCTGCGCCCACACCCCTGTGCGGTGCGGGATCGCAACGCGGCCCGCGAAGGGCCTTCACGTTTCATTGCGCCATTGGGTTTCGGGAGACCCATTGACTCGCGCACATGTTAGACTCCTTGGTCCGTGTTTCAAGACGGGTCGGGTGGGTTACCGACCTACTCGCCGCAAACCACGATAGCGCCTCCGCGGGAGAATTCCCCGCTCGCCCGGCTTCTCGCCGCCAGCCCGCCGCCACGGGACCAACCCGGACAACAGGAGGCGACAAGCTTGCCCAGCGGGTCCTCCGCTCCGATTCCAGAGGGCGTCATCGTTCGGGCCTCCCGACAGCCGGGAGAAGCCCATGGGGCCTGGACGGGGTGACGAACTCTTCGTGCACGGCAAGGTATAACTCCCGCGAACCGTCCCCGAGGGGACGGGCAGGTCACCTCCACAGCCGGACTCAAAGTCGTACTTTTCCCATTTACCCGCGTCCGTCGCGGCGTTCTACCGGCGGTGGGAAGTGCGCACCCCGGAGACCGCGTCCGCGCACTGGCAGCCGGAACAGCCCCCCGAAAGGAGCCGTTTACCCGACGCCGCCAGCTCGGCAGTCGTCCGGAGACTGAATCCCACCGCTTTCGAGCTTCGAGGGCCCACCCGTTTTACTCTAAGCGGTTTCACGTACTCTTGAACTCTCTCTTCAAAGTTCTTTTCAACTTTCCCTCACGGTACTTGTTGACTATCGGTCTCTCGGTCGTATTTAGCCTTAGATGGAGTTTACCACCCACTTAGGGCTGCACTCTCAAGCAACCCGACTCACGGGAGGCTTCGTCCCGGGCGCGCAACGGCGGAGACGGGCCTGGCACCCACTCTGGGACAAGCCCCTGTCAGGGGGACTTGCACCGTCGCAAACTCCCGGGAACGTTGCCTCCCATACACCACATTTCCCGACCGCCTGCAAGGACGGGGGATTCGGTGCTGGGCTAGGTCCCGTTTCGCTCGCAGCTACTCAGGGAATCCCTGTTGGTTTCTTTTCCTCCGCTTAGTGATATGCTTAAATTCAGCGGGTTGTCTCGCCTGATCTGAGGTCGACAGCAATGAAATGCATTGTCCTCCAACTCGGTCCGATAACTTTTCGGCGCGGTCGAGCGCGCTCCGCTCGTCCGTCTCCCTTCTTTGCGCGGCTCGCGCCTTCCGCCCATTCCTCGCTTTTTTTTCGCAGTCGGCAACACCCTCGGCGACGTGCGAGCGAGACTGGAAGGCGCCGCATGGCCGGCGCTCGGGACGGCGCGCGCATATCGGTTGCGCCGAAAACGAACCATTGAGTAGGAAGAAGCAACCCCCGACCGCCGCGGTCGACTGAATGCCGCCTCTCGTCTCTTTCCCTCGAGCGAGAGACGAACGTACAACCTGGCGTAGGGGCATCTTCACAAAAGATTTTGCGTCGCCCCTGCCCCAACTGGAGTGGCCCAGTTTTTTTCGGGACAGAGACTGCGAAGCACTTAGACCGACGGCGGACAACGCTCGTAACGAGATACGCGTCCGTTCGACCCGTACTAGACAATGCTTGAGCAGAGAGACTCCTTTCCCTCGGAGCCCGTGAGGATCCCTTTAGCGCGCCGCACGGCAGCGCGCGCCTCTGCGCCTACAAACTCTCCTCTAGCGTCAACGCGTTCACACCCGGTCGTTTCCCCGCACAACCCGGCGCGAGATCTCCCTTCTTCTCGCGCGGGCGTGCCCGGACCAGGCGCTCCCGTCTCTCGCGTTTCGCGAGGAAAGTTTGTTTCCACTCTCTCCGTAGGCCAGCCCGCAAATGCCGCTCTGGCGCTCGTCCTTCCGGCCTCGTCTCCCTTGAACGACCGCACTGCAGGTAATCCCTTCCTGCGGCAATCGCCTCTCTCGGAGGCCCGGACGACGCGCAACTGGCAGCCTGCGCGGCCCTCGGCACAAAGCGTGGCGCAGGGCGACCCCGACTCGACCGCCTTTCGCGCGGGCGCAAGGGTTCGACCCACGTCTCTCCTCAATTTGCGCAAAGTCTTTCGAGGGATCTTCGGCGTTTCGTACAGAGCCGTCCTTGATGCCGACACGGTCAAAACGAGTCGCCGGCGACGCCATCCCCGGGCGCCGGCGCCTCTCTTGATATATGATCCGACCCTCAGACAGACGAACCCAAGGGAAGACCCAAGGGCGCAATGTGCGTTCGAAGAATCAGTGCTCAGTGTGTCCTGCAATTCACACCAAGTCTCGCAGCTGGCTGCGTTCTTCATCGACCCGAGAACCGAGTGATCCACCGCTTAGAGTCGTGCGTTTGGTTTGTTCAATTCCGTACAGTACAACAAAGGGTTTCAGACACCCAGGCTTTTCCCCTGGTCTCCAGTGTCGCAGTTTCGTCCAACTCCTGCAACATCTCGCAGCGTTTCGTTCGGCCTCTGTGCCAGCCTGCAAGCGGCTCGGGCGCTGCGCCTCTGCGAAAAGGCTTGTGCAGTGATAGTGCTACTCGAGAGGAAGCGTGTGAGCAGCGTGCGGTCCCCATTTTCCTTCTCCCTGGTGCTATGGGCGAAAAAATCATGTGCGCGTCACAGAGCCCCTTATGACGCCGCACTATCAAGGAACCAAGAAAGAGTCATCCATTGGGTTTCATCAGAGGGGTTTCGCACCAGCACGGTAGAAGGGTTTGATAAAAGTTCTGCTGTTCACATGGTCATCTGCTGTTCACATGGTCATCTGCTGTTCACATCACAACTGCTGTTCACATTTCGACCGCCGCTCTCAAGCACCTTCTCTCTCCGGTGGATCGCTCCTGGATAGATCCGTACAGCGACGCTTCTCATGGGTGGCCTCTTGGACCGACCTCTATCAACGTCACGCTGCCGCGATCTCATCCTCCACCGTCTACCACTTTTGCACAAAGGAGCCGCTATCAACTTCGCATAAGAGGCCTTGCGCACCGCTCAGCATTGGAGCCGGACAGCGCGTACTTGACAATCCGCAAGAAGAGAGTCAGTCGGACTACTCCCGCAACGGGAGCCCACCAACCACAAGTGTCTCGGACGGCTTTTCGGTGGCGCACCGACAGACTACTCGGAAACCGGGAAGGACGAAGCCCCGAGAGAACCTCAAGGCCGCGAATGCGTTCGAGTGCGGGATTATAACCCCGTCGTCCTTTTTGTTCCCGAAGTCTCCTTTCGCGCCATCGGCACGGCGCCTAATATCGCGCCCGACGAGCGAGCGTCAGACGTTCACCACGCCTTGAACGAAGCAAACGACATCCAGAGCCAGCGAGCTGCGGTTCCTCTCGTACTTCGCAGCAGCGCCGCCGTTCCCTTGGCAGCGGGCAGACCTTTCCCTCGGCCCGCACTACAGATTCCGAGTCGTTCTTTTACTCCTTTTGCAAAAGAGCCCGCGAGCAGCGTTTCCGCTCGTACTTCGCAGCAGCGCCGCCGTTCCCTTGGCGGCGCGCAGGCCTTTCCCTCGGCCCGCGCTACCGACTCGAACGCAAAGAGCTTCGCAGCAGAGTTAGCGAGCAGCGTTTCCTCTCGTACTTCGCCGCAGCGCCGCCGTTCCCTTGGCGGCGCGCAGGCCACTGACTCGGCCCGCGCTACCGACTCTGCGCAACTCTCTGCAAAAGAGCCAGCGAGTAGCGTTTCCGCTCGTACTTCGCAGCAGCGCCGCCGTTCCCTTGGCGGCGCGCAGGCCTTCCCCTGAGCCTGCGCTACGGACTCTGACGCAAAAAAGAAGTAGCCGCAGCAGAGCTAGCGAGCCGCGTTTCCTCTCGTACTTCGCAGCAGCGCCGCCGTTCCCTTGGCGGCGGGCAGGCCTTTCCCTCGGCCCGCACCACAGACTCCGTGCGTCGCTTCGAAAAAGCGGATGAGTTCTTCGATAACCGAAAGCCCACCGTCATAGGTGCGTTACGCCGTTTGTACCCGCGGAAGCCGACCGTCCGACAATCCCTTGGTGACGGAGCTCCGCTGGGCGTAACAATTTGTGCAGAGAAGCGGCTTCAGAATCTCGCAACTCCGCGGTGAAAGGCCATCCCCCGCTTATAAGTGGGGGCGGCGCCGGGCGTGACAAGCACAGTCCGGTAATGATCCTTCCGCAGGTTCACCTACGGAAACCTTGTTACGACTTTTACTTCCTCTAAATGATCAAGTTTGGTCATCTTTCCAACAGACCGGCGCAACCGAAAGGCCGCGCCGGACATCGGTCCGAAGACCTCACTAAATCATTCAATCGGTAGTAGCGACGGGCGGTGTGTACAAAGGGCAGGGACGTAATCAACGCGAGCTTATGACTCGCGCTTACTGGGAATTCCTCGTTCAAGGGGAACAATTGCAAGCCCCTATCCCAATCACGAAAGAAGTTCCACGGGTTACCCAGTCTTTTCAGACAGGGATAAAGACACGCTGCTTCCTTCAGTGTAGCGCGCGTGCGGCCCCGGACATCTAAGGGCATCACAGACCTGTTATTGCTCTGTTTCGTGCGGCTAGGAGCCGCTTGTCCCTCTAAGAAGGTTGTAAGGTGCTGGGAACCCCGCACCTATTTAATAGGCTAGAGTCTCGTTCGTTATCGGAATTAACCAGACAAATCGCTCCACCAACTAAGAACGGCCATGCACCACCATCCACCGAATCAAGAAAGAGCTCTCAATCTGTCAATCCTCCCAGTGTCCGGGCCGGGTAAGTTTTCCCGTGTTGAGTCAAATTAAGCCGCAGGCTCCACTCCTGGTGGTGCCCTTCCGTCAATTCCTTTAAGTTTCAGCTTTGCAACCATACTTCCCCCGGAACCCAAATACTTTGGTTTCCCGGAAGCTGCCCGCCGAGTCATTTGAGTAACTCAGGCGGATCGCTGGTTGGCATCGTTTATGGTCAGAACTAGGGCGGTATCTGATCGCCTTCGAACCTCTGACTTTCGTTCTTGATCAAAGAAAACATTCTTGGCAAATGCTTTCGCAGTAGTTCGTCTTGCGACGGTCCAAGAATTTCACCTCTAGCGCCGCAATACGAATGCCCCCGTCTGTCCCTCTTAATCATTACCCCGTATTCCAAAAACCAACAGAACAGAAACAGGGTCTTGTTCTATTATTCCATGCAAGTTTATTCAGGCGACTCGCCTGCGTTGAGCACTCTAATTTTTTCAAAGTAAAAGCGCAGGCCACCTCGAGACGCACCAATGAAGGGCACCAAGAGAGGACCGGCATGATGTTCAGTACGAGCCATCGCATCGGGTAGATGCACTACTCGTCTGGAACTGAGATCCAACTACGAGCTTTTTAACCGCAGCAGCTTTAGTATACGCTATTGGAGCTGGAATTACCGCGGCTGCTGGCACCAGACTTGCCCTCCAATTGATCCTCGTTAAAGGATTTAGAGTGTACTCATTTCAATTACGGGGCCTCAAAAGAGTCCCGTATTGTTATTTTTCGTCACTACCTCCCCGTGCCGGGAGTGGGTAATTTGCGCGCCTGCTGCCTTCCTTGGATGTGGTAGCCGTTTCTCAGGCTCCCTCTCCGGAATCGAACCCTGATTCTCCGTTACCCGTAACAACCATGGTAGGCAAGTAACCTACCATCGAAAGTTGATAAGGCAGACACTTGAAAGAAACGTCGCCGGCTCATGGCCATGCGATCAGCACAAAGTTATCCAGAGTCACCACAGAGTACGGGCAGAACCCGATGGGTCTTGGTCTAATAAAAGCGCCCGTCAGCCAAAGGCCTTCAGGCTCAATGCATGTATTAGCTCTAGAATTGCCACAGTTGTCCAAGTAGAAAGAAACGATCTAAGGAACCATAACTGATTTAATGAGCCATTCGCGGTTTCGCCTTATTTCGGCATGTACTTAGACATGCATGGCTTAATCTTTGAGACAAGCATATGATTACTGGCAGGATCAACCAGGTAGATGCATAGGCAATACCCCGCCACGGGTGCCTTTGTCGCAGCGCTTTCGAGGCCGCCTTTAGGCGCCCCAGCGCGCGACGCATCTTATTTTGTGCGTCGTTCGAGCTCGCTGCGACGTCCGCCCCGTGGGGCCGGATCTCGTCGCGCGGCAAGAGAGCACGTGCCTTTGGGCAGAAACATTTGTAACGCGCTCACCGGTGCGCACGCGGCACGAGGCCGTGGCGTTCGTACACCGGACGGCGCTTGCTGCGTTGCCGATACGGCCAAGCCGCCAGACGACGGGACACGCCCGCGTCTTCGGCGCACTTGCTCGGAATCGAGTTCCGGACAGCACGGAACACACCTCAAAACACAGTGGAAACAGCGTCGTCCGACAACCAGCCCCCATCGCAGACGCGGATGAGGCTGCAGACGAATGCCGTGGGGTCGAGACAGCGTGTTGGTCCGCCGCCTCTACACCCCCATATAATAGCAGCGATAAATGCCCAGACCTTCCTGGGTAAACGACTGGCCGTACTCGAGGAAAATCCGCCGTAAAGTAGACGGCGAATCGTGCGCGCACGTCGCGCGCTCGGCGCCCGCAATCGTACTCGAGAAATGATCACCGAGAACGTGAGCCCTTCAATGCAAAACAGTCCCACAGTGGTGCGTCTCGCCGGCCGTACACGAACACCCTGCCGCGCCGCAGCGGCCGCGAACGAGCGGCCCTGCTCGAAACGGCTTCGCCCCAGAAGGCACTGAATCGTCCGCGACCTACGACGGCACATCGCGGCGCCCCGACCGCGGCCGTACTCGTGGACTATGCTGCGCGGGCCTGCTCGAAAGGGCAGCGCAGGCAGAAAGCGCTGGCTCTTGCGCGACCTACAACGGCGCGCCGCCCCGACCGCGGCCGTACTCGTGGACTAAGCTGCACGCGAACGGGCCTGCTCGAAAGGGCTGCGCCGCAGAAAGCGCTGGCTCGTGCGCGACCTGCAACGGCGCGCCGCGGCGCCCCGACCGCGGCCGTACTCGTGGAATATGGTGCACGCGCGCGGACCTGCTCGAAAGGGCTGCGCCGCAGAAAGCGCCGAATCGTGCGCAACCGACAACGGCGCGCTGCGGCACCCCGCCGGTGCCCGTAGTCGTGGACTCTGCCGCCGGCGCGCGCGGGGCGGTGACGCGCTCACCCAACTTTGGTCGAAGTCGAGCAATGCTCGTTTATGAACCCCTAGCTGTGCAGCCGCTCTCATTCCGAGATTGCGAAATCTTGTCGTTTCGCGGCCGGCTGGGTGCGCAAAACAGCTTTTGGACTTTGCCGTTCGAGCGCGCGCTTCAAAATGTCTTGGTTGCCTGAGCCACTAGGGCCCTATATATATGCAGCGATAAATACCCAGACCTACTTGGGTCTTTTTGCGCGTCTGCCGGGGCGAAGTTCGGCTTTGCCGCACGGCTCGTTACTTTGAAATCGAGCTTACGGATGCGTCTCGTGCCCTTGGAATTCACCACACGGCACTAATCGAAAGGGATTAGTCGCACGCGAAAAAGGTTCACCTTGCGAAAAGTTTGTTGAACACAAAATAAAAAAATCAAGTTTTGCTCGCGCCATCTCCCCCGCAATAATTTGTGAGGTCCCGCTTTTGTTGTTTCTACAGCGGTCGCTAGCTGTTTGTCTCTGTACCAGTGTTGTAAAGAGGAAAAAAAAAACAAAAAAAAAACGAGGGCTGTAGATTTTCAGGTGACTTGAAAATTCATTCATTAAATCGTTTTTATCATGCCAACATTTGAGAGCCATAATATTAATGGCATTTTATAATATTTCCTATTTAAAAAATATAATAAAAGAAATTGTTTATAGGGCCTTCGAAAGCAATTCGCTTTCAAATGTGATGCAGCATGTAAAAATTACTCTGAGATGTACCACGGGAAGCTGTTCAAAACTGCATAGCGGCTTTGCCCCAGTGCACCTTGGCGCTTCTTCCTCGTTGGAGCTCGTTGCGACTAAAAAAGCGGCGCGAAAGCTGTTGTAGCAAACGCGTACCATTCGTCCGCGTCAAGTCGCAATCGGGGGACGAGTCGTCGCAAAAGCGTAGCGCGGAAAAGCCGACTAAAACCAGCCTAATCTTGCGAACGGGACCAATTTTCACGTCCTTTTAATATCTTTCACGCGTTGAAATAGATTTGTGTAGATTTTTAAACGCTTGCAGCAATAATATGGCATCGAACCTGTCATGCTCGTCGCTAGTTCACGCACGGCGAGAGGGGAAATTTTGTTACTCCCGTCGTTTACCCGCGTTTTCTCAAAGCCTGTTTACTACTGAAATCGGACCACAAGTCGCCTAGTGTGGGAGGAGAACTGTGAAGGGAGTAGAACTGCCTCTCCACACACACACACGCAGAGAGAAAAAGCATTTTCACTGTATACAAAAACTGTTGCGATTGCCACTTGTCACCAATTCCGCACATACGAATAAAGTTGTTAAAAAAAAAAAATACGCCCCTGGCCAGCATCCCAGTAAATGTGCATATCGTAAGAAATTTAGCATTGGAATTAAAAAGCACGGATTTATTTACGAGCCGGCAAGGTTCGCTCCACAGTTCTTTCTTCTTAAGTTTCCAGTCTCACCGCATGTTAAACAGCGGTCGCTTAACTAGTCCTGAGAGCAAAAACTTGGCTGTTGAGTGTCCAGCGCTGCGTAAAAATACAGTGAAGGAAATTGTTTATTGGGGCCTTCGAAATCAGTTCGGATTGAAACGTCAGGAAGGGTGTAAATAATACTCTGGGACGTACTGCGGGCCGCTTTTCCAAACCGCGTCTGCCGGGGCGAAATCGCGTAGGAAGATAGAGCGGCTTTGCCGCAGCACACCTTGCCATTTCTTTCTCTATGGAGCTCGTTGCGACTAAAAAAAAAAAGGCGCCAGAGCTATTGTAGCAAACGCGTACGATTCGTCCGCGTCAACTCTCGATCGGGGGACGCAAAAGCGTCGCAAAAGCGTAGCGCGGAAAAGCCGACTTAAAGCAGCCTAATATTGCGAATGGGACGAATTTTCACGTTCTTTTAATATTTCTTCACGCGTTGAATTCGATTTGCGTAATTTTTAAACGCTTGCAGCAATAATATGGCATCGAACCTGTCATGCTCGTCGCTAGTTCACGTACGGCGAGAGGGGAAATTTTGTTACTCCCGTCGTTTACCCGCGTTTTCTCAAAGCCTGTTTACTACTGAAATCGGACCACAAGTCGCCTAGTGTGGGAGGAGAACTGTGAAGGGAGTAGAACTGCCTCTCCACACACACACACGCAGAGAGAAAAAGCATTTTCACTGTATACAAAAACTGTTGCGATTGCCACTTGTCACCAATTCCGCACATACGAATAAAGTTGTTAAAAAAAAAATACGCCCCTGGCCAGCATCCCAGTAAATGTGCATATCGTAAGAAATTTAGCATTGGAATTAAAAAGCACGGATTTATTTACGAGCCGGCAAGGTTCGCTCCACAGTTCTTTCTTCTTAAGTTTCCAGTCTCACCGCATGTTAAACAGCGGTCGCTTAACTAGTCCTGAGAGCAAAAACTTGGCTGTTGAGTGTCCAGCGCTGCGTAAAAATACAGTGAAGGAAATTGTTTATTGGGGCCTTCGAAATCAGTTCGGATTGAAACGTCAGGAAGGGTGTAAATAATACTCTGGGACGTACTGCGGGCCGCTTTTCCAAACCGCGTCTGCCGGGGCGATATCGCGTAGGGAGATAGAGCGGCTTTGCCGCAGCACACCTTGCCATTTCTTTCTCTACGGAGCTCGTTGCGACTAAAAAAAAGGCGCCAGAGCTATTGTATGTAGCAAACGCGTACGATTCGTCCGCGTCAAGTCTCGATCGGGGGACGCAAAAGCGTCGCAAAAGCGTAGCGCGGAAAAGCCGACTTAAAGCAGCCTAATATTGCGAACGGGACCAATTTTCACGTTCTTTTAATATTTCTTCACGCGTTGAATTCGATTTGCGTAATTTTTAAACGCTTGCAGCAATAATATGGCATCGAACCTGTCATGCTCGTCGCTAGTTCACGCACGGCGAGAGGGGAAATTTTGTTACTCCCGTCGTTTACCCGCGTTTTCTCAAAGCCTGTTTACTACTGAAATCGGACCACAAGTCGCCTAGTGTGGGAGGAGAACTGTGAAGGGAGTAGAACTGCCTCTCCACACACACACACGCAGAGAGAAAAAGCATTTTCACTGTATACAAAAACTGTTGTGATTGCCACTTGTCACCAATTCCGCACATACAATAAAGTTGTTAAAAAAAAAAATACGCCCCTGGCCAGCATCCCAGTAAATGTGCATATCGTAAGAAATTTAGCATTGGAATTAAAAAGCACGGATTTATTTACGAGCCGGCAAGGTTCGCTCCACAGTTCTTTCTTCTTAAGTTTCCAGTCTCACCGCATGTTAAACAGCGGTCGCTTAATTAGTCCTAAGAGCAGAAACTTGGCTGTTGAGTGTCCAGCGCTGCGTAAAAATACAGTGAAGGAAATTGTTTATTGGGGCCTTCGAAATCAGTTCGCATTGAACCGTCAAGAAGGGTGTAAATAATACTCTGGGACGTACTGCGGGCCGCTTTTCCAAACCGCGTCTGCCGGGGCGAAATCGCGTAGGGAGATAGAGCGGCTTTGCCGCAGCACACCTTGCCATTTCTTTCTCTATGGAGCTCGTTGCGACTAAAAAAAAAGGCGCCAGAGCTATTGTAGCAAACGCGTACGATTCGTCCGCGTCAAGTCTCGATCGGGGGACGCAAAAGCGTCGCAAAAGCGTAGCGCGGAAAAGCCGACTTAAAGCAGCCTAATATTGCGAATGGGACCAATTTTCACGTTCTTTTAATATTTCTTCACGCGTTGAATTCGATTTGCGTAATTTTTAAACGCTTGCAGCAATAATATGGCATCGAACCTGTCATGCTCGTCGCTAGTTCACGTACGGCGAGAGGGGAAATTTTGTTACTCCCGTCGTTTACCCGCGTTTTCTCAAAGCCTGTTTACTACTGAAATCGGACCACAAGTCGCCTAGTGTGGGAGGAGAACTGTGAAGGGAGTAGAACTGCCTCTCCACACACACACACGCAGAGAGAAAAAGCATTTTCACTGTATACAAAAACTGTTGCGATTGCCACTTGTCACCAATTCCGCACATACGAATAAAGTTGTTAAAAAAAAAAATACGCCCCTGGCCAGCATCCCAGTAAATGTGCATATCGTAAGAAATTTAGCATTGGAATTAAAAAGCACGGATTTATTTACGAGCCGGCAAGGTTCGCTCCACAGTTCTTTCTTCTTAAGTTTCCAGTCTCACCGCATGTTAAACAGCGGTCGCTTAACTAGTCCTGAGAGCAAAAACTTGGCTGTTGAGTGTCCAGCGCTGCATTAAAATACAATAAAATAAATTGTTTATTGGGGCCTTCGAAATCAGTTCGGATTGAAACGTCAGGAAGGGTGTAAATAATACTCTGGGACGTACTGCGGGCCGCTTTTCCAAACCGCATCTGCCGGGGCGAAATCGCGTAGGGAGATAGAGCGGCTTTGCCGCAGCACACCTTGCCATTTCTTTCTCTATGGAGCTCGTTGCGACTAAAAAAAAAGGCGCCAGAGCTATTGTAGCAAACGCGTACGATTCGTCCGCGTCAAGTCTCGATCGGGGGACGCAAAAGCGTCGCAAAAGCGTAGCGCGGAAAAGCCGACTTAAAGCAGCCTAATATTGCGAATGGGACCAATTTTCACGTTCTTTTAATATTTCTTCACGCGTTGAATTCGAGTTGCGTAATTTTTAAACGCTTGCAGCAATAATATGGCATCGAACCTGTCATGCTCGTCGCTAGTTCACGTACGGCGAGAGGGGAAATTTTGTTACTCCCGTCGTTTACCCGCGTTTTCTCAAAGCCTGTTTACTACTGAAATCGGACCACAAGTCGCCTAGTGTGGGAGGAGAACTGTGAAGGGAGTAGAACTGCCTCTCCACACACACACACGCAGAGAGAAAAAGCATTTTCACTGTATACAAAAACTGTTGCGATTGCCACTTGTCACCAATTCCGCACATACGAATAAAGTTGTTAAAAAAAAAAATACGCCCCTGGCCAGCATCCCAGTAAATGTGCATATCGTAAGAAATTTAGCATTGGAATTAAAAGCACGGATTTATTTACGAGCCGGCAAGGTTCGCTCCACAGTTCTTTCTTCTTAAGTTTCCAGTCTCACCGCATGTTAAACAGCGGTCGCTTAACTAGTCCTGAGAGCAAAAACTTGGCTGTTGAGTGTCCAGCGCTGCGTAAAAATACAGTGAAGGAAATTGTTTATTGGGGCCTTCGAAATCAGTTCGGATTGAAACGTCAGGAAGGGTGTAAATAATACTCTGGGACGTACTGAGGGCCGCTTTTCCAAACCGCGTCTGCCGGGGCGATATCGCGTAGGGAGATAGAGCGGCTTTGCCGCAGCACACCTTGCCATTTCTTTCTCTACGGAGCTCGTTGCGACTAAAAAAAAGGCGCCAGAGCTATTGTATGTAGCAAACGCGTACGATTCGTCCGCGTCAAGTCTCGATCGGGGGACGCAAAAGCGTCGCAAAAGCGTAGCGCGGAAAAGCCGACTTAAAGCAGCCTAATATTGCGAACGGGACCAATTTTCACGTTCTTTTAATATTTCTTCACGCGTTGAATTCGATTTGCGTAATTTTTAAACGCTTGCAGCAATAATATGGCATCGAACCTGTCATGCTCGTCGCTAGTTCACGCACGGCGAGAGGGGAAATTTTGTTACTCCCGTCGTTTACCCGCGTTTTCTCAAAGCCTGTTTACTACTGAAATCGGACCACAAGTCGCCTAGTGTGGGAGGAGAACTGTGAAGGGAGTAGAACTGCCTCTCCACACACACACACGCAGACAGAAAAAGCATTTTCACTGTATACAAAAACTGTTGCGATTGCCACTTGTCACCAATTCCGCACATACAATAAAGTTGTTAAAAAAAAAAAATACGCCCCTGGCCAGCATCCCAGTAAATGTGCATATCGTAAGAAATTTAGCATTGGAATTAAAAAGCACGGATTTATTTACGAGCCGGCAAGGTTCGCTCCACAGTTCTTTCTTCTTAAGTTTCCAGTCTCACCGCATGTTAAACAGCGGTCGCTTAATTAGTCCTAAGAGCAGAAACTTGGCTGTTGAGTGTCCAGCGCTGCGTAAAAATACAGTGAAGGAAATTGTTTATTGGGGCCTTCGAAATCAGTTCGCATTGAACCGTCAAGAAGGGTGTAAATAATACTCTGGGACGTACTGCGGGCCGCTTTTCCAAACCGCGTCTGCCGGGGCGAAATCGCGTAGGGAGATAGAGCGGCTTTGCCGCAGCACACCTTGCCATTTCTTTCTCTATGGAGCTCGTTGCGACTAAAAAAAAGGCGCCAGAGCTATTGTAGCAAACGCGTACGATTCGTCCGCGTCAAGTCTCGATCGGGGGACGCAAAAGCGTCGCAAAAGCGTAGCGCGGAAAAGCCGACTTAAAGCAGCCTAATATTGCGAATGGGACCAATTTTCACGTTCTTTTAATATTTCTTCACGCGTTGAATTCGATTTGCGTAATTTTTAAACGCTCGCAGCATTAAAATGGCATCGAACCTTTCATGCTCGTCGCTAGTTCACGTACGGCGAGAGGGGAAATTTTGTTACTCCCGTCGTTTATCCGCGTTTTCTCAAAGCCTGTTTACCACTGAAATCGGACCACAAGTCGCCTAGTGTGGGAGGAGAACTGTGAAGCGAGTAGAACTGCCTCTCGACACACACACACACACACACACACACGCACACACACACACACACACACACACACACACACAGACAGAGAGAGAAAAAGCATTTTCAATGTATACAAGAACTGTTGCGATTGCCACTTGTCACCAATTCCGCACATACGAATAAAGTTGTTAAAAAAAAAATACGCCCCTGGCCAGCATCCCAGTAAATGCGTAAATCGTAAGAAATTTAGCATTGGAATTAAAAAGCACGGATTTATTTACGAGCCGGCAAGGTTCGCTCCACAGTTCTTTCTTCTTAAGTTTCCAGTCTCACCGCATGTTAAACAGCGGTCGCTTAATTAGTCCTAAGAGCAGAAACTTGGCTGTTGAGTGTCCAGCGCTGCGTAAAAATACAGTGAAGGAAATTGTTTATTGGGGCCTTCGAAATCAGTTCGCATTGAACCGTCAAGAAGGGTGTAAATAATACTCTGGGACGTACTGCGGGCCGCTTTTCCAAACCGCGTCTGCCGGGGCGAAATCGCGTAGGGAGATAGAGCGGCTTTTCCGCAGCACACCTTGCCATTTGTTTCTCCATGGAGCTCGTTGCGACTAAAAAAGGGACGCGAAAGCTGTTGTAGCAAACGCGTACCATTCGTCAGCGTCAAGTCTCGATCGGGGGACGAGTCGTCACAAAAGCACAGCGCGGAAAAGCCCAAGAAAAGCGGCCTAGCATTGCAAATTGGACCAATTTTCACGTCCTTTTAATATTTCTTCACGCGTTGAATTAGATTTGGGTAGATTTTTAAACGCTGGCAGCATTAAAATGGCATCGAACATTTCATGCTCGTCGCTAGTTCACCTACGGCTAGAGGGAAAATGTTGTTACTCCCGTCGTTTACCCGCGTTTTCTCAAAGCCTGTTTACCCCTGAAATCGGACCACAAGTCGCCTAGTGTGGGAGGAGAGCTGTAAAGGGCGTAGAACTGCCTCTCGATACACACACACACACACACACACACACACAAACACACACACAGAAAAAGCATTTTCAATGTATACAAGAACTGTTGCGATTGCCACTTGTCACCAATTCCGCACATACGAATAAAGTTGTCAAAAAAAAAAATAAAAAAATACGCCCCTGGCCAGCATCCCAGTAAATGTGTATATCGTAAGAAATTTAGCATTGGAATTAAAAAACACGAATTTATTTACGAGCCGGCAAGGTTCACTCCACAGTTACACATCCGTAATTTTCTAAAGTTTCCAGTCTCATCGCATGTTAAACAGCGGTCGCTTAACTAGTCCTAAGAGCAGAAACTTGGCCGTTGAGTGTCCAGCGCTGCGTAAAAATACAATAAAGGAAATTGTTTATTGGGGCCTTCGAAATCAGTTCGCATTGAACCGTCAAGAAGGGTGCAAAATAATACTCTGGGACGTACTGCGGGCCGCTTTTCAAAACCGCGTCTGCCGGGGCGATATCGCGTAGGGAGATAGAGCGGCTTTGCCGCAGCACACCTTGCCATTTCTTTCTCTATGGAGCTCGTTGCGACTAAAGAAAAGGCGCCAGAGCTGTTGTAGCAAACGCGTACCATTCGTCCGCGTCAAGTCTCGATCGGGGGACGAGTCGTCGCAAAAGTGTAGCGCGGAAAAGCCGACTTAAAGCAGCCTAATCTTGCGAATGGGACCAATTTTCACGTTCTTTTAATATTTCTTCACGCGTTGAATTAGATTTGCGTAATTTTTAAACGCTCGCAGCATTAAAATGGCATCGAACCTTTCATGCTCGTCGCTAGTTCACGTACGGCGAGAGGGGAAATTTTGTTACTCCCGTCGTTTATCCGCGTTTTCTCAAAGCCTGTTTACCACTGAAATCGGACCACAAGTCGCCTAGTGTGGGAGGAGAACTGTGAATTGAGTAGAACTGCCTCTCGATACACACACAAAGACACAGAAAAAGCATTTTCAATGTATACAAGAACTGTTGCGATTGCCACTTGTCACCAATTCCGCACATACGAATAAAGTTGTTAAAAAAAAAAAAAGTACGGCCCTGGCCAGCATCCCAGTAAATGCGTAAATCGTAAGAAATTTAGCATTGGAATTAACAAACACGAATTTATTTACGAGCCGGCAAGGTTCACTCCACAGTTACACATCCGTAATTTTCTAAAGTTTCCAGTCTCACCGCATGTTAAACAGCGGTCGCTTAATTAGTCCTCAGAGCAGAAACTTGGCTGTTGAGTGTCCAGCGATTCGTAAAAATACAGTGAAGGAAATTGTTTATTGGGGCCATCGAAATCAATTCGCATTGAAACGTCAAGAAGGGTGTGAATAATACTCTGGGACGAACTGCGGGCCGCTTTTCCAAACCGCGTCTGCCGGGGCGATATCGCGTAGGGAGATAGAGCGGCTTTGCCGCAGTACACCTTGCCATTTCTTTCTCCATGGAGCTCGTTGCGACTAGAAAAGGGACGCGAAAGCTGTTGTAGCAAACGCGTGCCGTCCGTCCGCGTCAAGTCTTGATCGGGGACCAATTTTGGGACCAAATGGGACCAATTTTCACGTCCTTTTAATATTTTTTCACGCGCTTAATTAGATTTGTGTAGATTTTTAAATGCTTTCTGCATTAAAATGGCATCGAGCCCTTCATGCTGGTCGCTAGTTCACGTCGCTAGTTTACCCGCGTTTTCTCAAAACCTCTGAAGTCGGACCACAAGAGGAGAACTGTGAAGGGCGTCTGCCGGGGCGATATCGCGTAGGGAGATAGAGCGGCGTCGCCGCAGCTCAGTTTTTGCATGGAGCTCGTTGCGCCTAAAGAAGTGGTGCGAAAACTTATGCAACAAATGCACCGCGATCATGATGTAAAACAGCGGTCCTGACAGAGAAACTAGGTTGAAATTGTTTATTTGAGCCTTCGAAATCAATTCGCCCCGAAAAGGCAAGAAGGGTGTAAATAATACTCAGCCGGTCGCTTTCCTAAACCGCGTCTGCCGGGGCGATATCGGGTAGGGAGATAGAACGTTTTTGCAGTTTTTTTTTTTTCTTCCTGGAGCTCGTTGCGCCTAAAGAAGTGTTGTAACAAAGGCGCGTCCGCGCGACGTCTTGATCGAGGGACGAGTCGTCGCCAAAGCTTAGCGCGGGAAAGCCGCTAATGGAAGCGAACTGCTTCCATTAGCGATGCGTAAATTTTTAAATGTTTTCAGCGAATTGAATATTGCAATATTGCAGGCAACATTTGCAACATTCGTAGTGCTGCCTCAAGTTTGTCGCGGTTTCTCGCAGATTCTTTACCACTAAATTCAGCTGCTGAAGGGAGTGAAGTGAGTAAAACTGCCTCCCGACGCACGCACACGCACACACACACACACACACACACACAAAAAGAAATTTTTTTTTTATGCAATAAAACTGGAGAAAGCGCCACACAGCCACTTTTGTGAGCAAACTTTGCGCCAGTGTAATTAGAAATAGCTCGAGAGGACTTTACAAAAAAAAAAAAAAAAAAATGTAAATCTTACTAAGGTATTGTCGCATTACCTCTCGGAAACCGCGGTTAAGGGGGTTTAGAAAATCTTCTGCAAACT
Source organism: Amblyomma maculatum (assembly GCF_055883805.1). Classification (NCBI taxonomy): domain Eukaryota; kingdom Metazoa; phylum Arthropoda; class Arachnida; order Ixodida; family Ixodidae; genus Amblyomma; species Amblyomma maculatum. The sequence continues at coordinate 490,452,319 of NC_139344.1, read as the reverse complement.
TCGGAAATGCGAAACAAAAAGAAAACGGCGATTCGGATTCATCGCTGAACAAAAAGGTCTCTTGCACTTTGCACAAAACACGATTTCTTTCTTTTGTTTTCTTGTGTGTGCGCTAAAAGATGGCCATTCGTGTAAAAAAATGGTATTTTTTGCCTCGTTTAATGTTCGGTATATTTTTTTTTCTCGTGCGTGCGACACGTTTGTATGCGGCATGAGAGAGAGAGAGAGAAAAAAAAGTGCCCTTTCGCAGCTGCGTCTGCCTTGTCTGCGTGGAACAACGGTGGCTTTGCCGCACTACTCCTCCTCCCGGAGCGCCTCGTACGTTCATAAAAGTGGTGTGAAGCTGCATGCGCGCAAGAGCGATTCAAGCTTGCTGCGAGCCGTCCGGTTTTTGTAAAGTTGGCTTCGTCATGAAGGCAAGATAAGAAATTGAAGAAAAAAAAAAAAGAATCTCGCGCGTGCGTGAATTTAGAACCTTAAAAGTGGAAACTTGAAAAATCGCCATCATGTTTTGCGGCACTAAGAATAATAATAATAATAATAAAAAAAAATAAAAGTTCACTCGCGCGCCGGAGTGAACTTGAAACCTGAGCGCATCGCCGAGCGCCGTCCGCGAAAAGTAGAAATAATATGCTCGTCTGCCGGGGCGAGAAACCGCGTCTGCGCATCTTTTCCATCTGCGAGCGTTCTTACTACGAGAAAAGTAAAAGAAGCGGCTCGTCTGCCAGGGCGAGGGCCCCAAACGCCTCGAGCGCTAAAAATCCGCGAGGGGACCCGCTCGCTAAGGACAGAAAAAAAAAAAAAAAAATTGCGACTATTAAGCCAAGGGCGCTGGAAACCGCGGAAAATTGCGGAAACCGCGTCTGCCAACGCCTCGAGCGCAAAAAATCCGCTCGCTAAGGACAGAAAAAAAAAAAAAGAAAGAAAAACGGAAGGAAACCAGTTGTGGAAAGTGGTCAAAAACCGCGAGGGCCTCCAACGCCTCGAGCGCTAAAAATCTGCTCCCTAAGGACAGAAAAAAAAAGAAAAAAAAAATTGGCGAGGGCGCTGGACGGAAACCAGTTCGAGTTCAGTTGCGGTGGTTAAAAACCGCGTCTGCCGGGGCGAGAAAAAAGAAAAAACAAACAAAAAAAAAAGAAAAAAATTGGCGAGGGCGCTGTGAAAATTGCGCTGGTGGAAAACCGCGTCTGCCGGGGCGAGAAGAAAGAAAAAACAAAGAAAAAAAATGAAAAAAAATTGGCGACTCTTAAGCCAAAGTTGCGGTGGTGGAAAACCGCGTCTGCCGGGGCGAGAAAAAAGAAAAAACAAAGAAAAAAATGAAAAAAAAATTGGCGACTCTTAAGCCAAAGTTGCGGTGGTGGAAAACCGCGTCTGCCGGGGCGAGAAAAAAGAAAAAACAAAGAAAAAAAATGAAAAAAAATTGGCGACTCTTAAGCCAAAGTTGCGGTGGTGGAAAACCGCGTCTGCCGGGGCGAGAAGAAAGAAAAAACAAAGAAAAAAAAATGAAAAAAAATTGGCGACTCAAGCCAAAGTTGCGGTGGTGGAAAACCGCGTCTGCCGGGGCGAGAAAAAAAGAAAAAACAAAGAAAAAAAATGGAAAAAAAATGAAAAAAATTGGCGACTCTTAAGCCAAAGTTGCGGTGGTGGAAAACCGCGTCTGCCGGGGCGAGAAAAAAGAAAAAACAAAGAAAAAAAATGAAAAAAAATTGGCGACTCTTAAGCCAAAGTTGCGGTGGTGGAAAACCGCGTCTGCCGGGGCGAGAAGAAAGAAAAAACAAAGAAAAAAAATGAAAAAAAATTGGCGACTCTTAAGCCAAAGTTGCGGTGGTGGAAAACCGCGTCTGCCGGGGCGAGAAGAAAGAAAAAACAAAGAAAAAAAATGAAAAAAAATTGGCGACTCTTAAGCCAAAGTTGCGGTGGTGGAAAACCGCGTCTGCCGGGGCGAGAAAAAAAGAAAAAACAAAGAAAAAAAATGAAAAAAAAATGAAAAAAAATTGGCGACTCTTAAGCCAAAGTTGCGGTGGTGGAAAACCGCGTCTGCCGGGGCGAGAAAAAAGAAAAAACAAACAAA
>NC_139344.1:490435248-490445248 GCF_055883805.1 Amblyomma maculatum | reverse complement strand
TCTCCGAGGCAAGATACGAATTTTGGCCGAATGTAGTATCCAATCGTAGTACGAATAGTCTAAACTCCGCGTTTAACCTATCAAGGTCAAACTGTAACGGAGCCGCATGCATTAAAATTTGTAGAGCCTTCGTGCTTGTTGTGGAGTAAGCTCCGGCCAACGCCATTAGCGGAGCTCGCTGCACAGTTATAAGTCTTGCACGGAGTCCCGAGTGGGGACACTCAGTCCACCACACAGGCGAGGCATAAGTTAGAGTTGGCAGAATGACTTGATTGTATAGCCTTCTGAGCTGCTCCGGTGCCAACGTGCCACTCATGCGCACAAGGGTTCCAAGACGCGCAGCAAGCATCTCGGCACGCTCCTTGAGATATTCGCCATGAGGTATGAACGACAGGGTGCGGTCTATGAAGACTCCCAGTACGCGGACAGACTGTCTGAACTTCAGACAGACACCGTCCAGGCGAACGGTTGGTGGAGTGCGCCCCATGCCCCCTCTCGGAGGAGAAAACAGGACGCACTCCGTCTTCTGAGCGCAGATGGTTACCCTGGCGTTCGCCGCCCATGTCGTCACTCGTCCGAGTGCATCTTCTGCCAAGGTCTGTAGAACCCTTCTGCCCGAGCCAGGCACAAGAACGACTACGTCGTCTGCATAAGCCTGGAGCGACACGCCCTCTGGCATCGGCTGCTCTAGCAAGCCACGCACCACTATATTCCAGAGGAGCGGTGACAGTGGAGAACCTTGTGGGCTGCCCAAGGTGGGACGCGCAACCGCGTCTCCCGCCCTGGAGCGGTACACCACCTCGCGGTCTGATAGAAATGACCGCAGCAGTGCACAGAGGTTTCTCGGGCATCCCCATTGTCCGAGCGACGCAAGGACTAGGGGATGCCAAACACTGTCGAAAGCTCCCCGGAAATCTATAGATATTAGCAGTGCGTGAAGTCCTTCTGCTCTTATTTCTCTAATTTTGGTTATTAGAGAGTGGAGAGCGTGAACTGCTCCTCTCTGTTTGGTGAAGCCGAATTGATTGACATGAAGAAGGTTTTGTCTTGCCAAGAAGTGGTATAGTCGCCCATACAAGAGACGCTCCAACACTTTGCCCAGTGTCGAGTTCATCACTATGGGTCGATACGAAGATGTATTATCTGACGGTCTGCCTGGTTTGGGGAGAAAAATGATTCTTCCCTTTCTCCATACTATCGGGAAATGTCCCAAACGCAAGGCGGAAGAAAATATGAAAATAAGAAAATTTGGTTTCAATTTCCATAATTCCTGTACTAATCTAGGGGTGATTCTATCCAGTCCCGAAGCTGTTCCCATTTTCACCCTGGAGACGGCGAGGTGCACCTCACCATAAGTGAAGGGAACATCCTCGGGACCTCCCAATGTGGGGTTCATCGCCTGAGCTCGAATCTCCGAATGCAACGGAGTGTCAATTTGACTATCGTCCGAAGCTACTTGGTTATCTAATAGAAGTTGGGCCGTTTCTAATGTTGATGTAGTTAGTGTGCCATCCTCCCTCTTTAATGGAGGAAGAATGACAGGCGCCTGTAATTTAGAAAATGCAAATTTGAATGTGTGTCCAAAAATGTTGGATTTTAGGGAATCTTTAGCAATATTTCTCATTTCGGAGTTTCGAGCTTCTGCGATGTTATTTCTGTATATTCTTAAGGCTTGGTAATAATCTTTGCCGAATTGTTGCCGCAATAAATGATCTTTTGTTCTTTGGTATCGCCTGCGGAGAGCCTTAACCTTAGATTTTTCAATTGCCAAATCGTCCGTCCACCAATTGTTAGGATTTGCGGCTTTCGAATTTGGACGGTAGGGTCGGGATGATAAATTCTTTCGCCTTAAACGTTCAAAAATGTTATAAAATTTCTGTATGACCAATTCTAATGCCTCCGGCGAAGCCAGGTGCGCACCAACTACCGCATCAAAGAATTTTAATTTTGATATTGTGTTTAGTATTCTTGTTATTCCTAGTCGGGTTAATCTGGGCTCTGTGTTTCGTGTCGGGTTTCCTAATGTGACTATTATATGTTTGTGTTCTGAGAGTGTAATGGTGTCGGAGACGTGCCATGATGGTTGCAAGGACATCAACTGTGGTGAAACCATGGTCACGTCGATCCAACTGTCTGTGTAGGCGTTTGTATATGTTGGAGGAGATGCAGGATCATTTAATATTATCAGACCGAATGACATTGCAAACTGCAATAATTCCCCGCCGCGTGTGTCGGACTGGTGTGGTCCCCACACGGCATGTTTAGCGTTGAAATCCCCCCCAATTATAACCTGCATGTCCTCCGTGAGTGTTATTGCATGTGTTATGTCGTGTAATGTTGGTGACATTGGAACGTGTGGTGGTGCGTAGGCGCTTACCAATAAGAATGATGCGGTAGTTGATGTACATGCAACAGCCACCACCCTTGTAGTTATTAGGACGGGGAACATATCAAATCTTGTGGTTGTTGAGATGATGGCACAGCGTGGCTTCGATGTGTGTGCGAAGACTATCCAGTTTGGAGGAAATCCTGTGATTTTATCGCCAATTATATAGGGGTCTGATATTAGTGCGAAGTCGTAATTTGCATTCGTAATACTGTCTACTAATACCGGGGTCGCATTTTTGCAGTGGTCTAAATTTACCTGTATAAATGAAAAGGAGATATTAGTTGTCATTTAAATTATTGATTTCAAATAGGTTTCGATAATTTGGGAAAAAAAAAAAAAAAGGAGACCCCTTGCATTAAAATTCTAACATTCCTCCAAAATGCATAGTCTGGCCATATATAGTGGTAACAAAGAAAAGGAAAGGAAAAGGTGAGAAGAGACAAAAGTAATAGAAAGGAGAACGAAGGAAATAGGGGAGACGTAAATAGATCGTAAAAAAAGAAAGAAAAAAGAATTACCACTATATTTGGTTGATGTGCGTTTTCATAGCTAACGTGATTGTGTAGCTTCACTTGGCATGGCCGACAGAAGATCCCAGTTGGCAATTTTAATTTTTCCATTGCACACTCTTTTACAACTGTTCCACGAAGTGATTCGTAAATAAAAGAGGCCGTCAAGTGTGACGCGCCTAAACCTAATTGAAATATAAAAGAAATGTGAAAATATGTGCCTGTGGGGACATTCCCAGCCATGCGAATGATGTGTAGGCTTGTACTATTGGCAACATTTAACAGCCACGCTGTGCCTTCAGATCTGTGTTTGTGGAACAAACATAGGTACAAATTTTCAGTAACTGAAGGGCGCCGCGGGTAAACCGGGGGGAGCCAGTCCTGAAGGATATGTGTTATAACAGTAAAAGAAGAAAAACCAAGAGCATCAATGTGCATTATGTTTTTAAAAGTTGCTGTAAGAATCGTGATGTAATTCTGAAATGTCAAAAAGAACAATAAAGAAAGAGTGATGCTTTTATGGTATAATTTAGTAGAAGAAAAATTACTGGGGAGATTTTTCGATGAGCCTGCACAGATAAGTGCAGAAAACTCATCCATTAGAAAAGAAAGAGGATATGAAATGGCTCCCCCGTCGATCCCCCGCTTAAAGCCCAGATTATGTTTGTCCATAATCTGTCCTGGATTTAAGGCGCGCAAGTCTTGCGGCCAGGATGGGACAATCTGGGGAACCGGCTCTGTGCGGTTGCCCCTCCCTTCCGGCCCTGCGGCACACCGCACACGCCACGGCGGACTCACTCTCGCGTGCAGTGCAGTCCGTAACAGTGTGCGCTCCTGCACACCTTGTGCACACCGCGTGTGCCGCGTCCGCACTGAGGCGGCAGTTGCGCCGCGAGTGGCCATAACTTGCACAGAAGGTGCACATTGGCACGTGCAGGTCCTCCGCTACCATCGCCGATGACCAACCAACTGTTAGCCTGCCTTTCGCCATAACTCGTGAAAATGCGTCAGGCGCTATGGACAATATATGCGTCTTAGTTCCGTCGCGAGCTTTGAATGTGTATCTTCGCGTCGTGGTCTGTGGATCTAATTGTACATCGGGATTTTTTGCAATGATGTTTTCTACAAGGTTGGCATCTGGCACATCTGGGTCTACGCCCCATATTCTAATATGGGGACGGCGGCGATCCACAACGCGGACCTGTATCACTGCTCTTGTGACTTCATTATTCTGAACTGCCTGGCGCAGATTAGTTACAGTTTCTCTGTCCTTAGCTAGTACTGTGACACCGCTAGGTGTAGGACGCAGTGTCACAGGTCCTATGCCGGCTTCCTCAGGGTTAATGTTAGCTTTTAATGTTTGTATGAGTTGTGCCGGCGTCGCGGAGTCTGGCGCGGAGGATGTTAAAAAAGCGACGTGGTTAACTTGCCGCTGCTGAGGAGGTAGGTCCGTCGTCCGCAGTTGGGTTGTTACCGGGGCGCCGCCGTTGGCCCCGGAACCTTGTAAGATTTCAGCAAAGGTGGGTTGGAGGCCCGGAGGCGGCGCAGCCTTGAGGCGAGCCTCCGCCGATTCCGCCCGAGCCCTGGCAGCAGCCGAATCTCGTTTTTCGGCGTACCACATCGACCGCAGGATGTCCGCGCGGCCTCGGGCATCAGAGGCCAGCGCCTGGTAGTGTGCGCAGCAGTCAATCATCCTGCCGAATAAGTTCATGAGGAAAATACGCGCCTGAACACCAATTTTGTGATCAGGCGCGTTCAGGAAGTTCACCAAGGTCTCATGGTGTTTTGTGACCTCGGCGAACGGCATCATCTCCGCGAAGCCGAGGTTGAGAATCTCGTGCGGGAGCGAACCCGCCGCAGGAATGTTGGTTGGATCCTGGGACTGCACACCGGAACCGGGGACTTCGAGGTCGCAGGCGACCGCAGCCGAAGTTCCGGAGTGCAAATCCTGCACAGCCTGAAGCGACGCAGGCTCGCCATGCTCCCTGATAGGCGACCTGGTTGAAGGCGTTTTGTAGGCGCTGGTTGTTTCAGCGATCAAAGTGTCGTCCGGGGAATCGCGCCGCGGCGTCTCCGCACGCGAAGCCGGTCCCGAGGACGATCCCGCAGGAGGTGTGGCAGATGGATCCATGGCCGCGGTCGCGGGGGACCGCTTTCCCGGCCACCACAGGGCGCGGCTGGTGTTAGGCCTCGCTAGTGGTAGGCGAGGCTCACGGAATCAAAGTCCTCGGACCTCGGGAAGCGTCCGAAAAACGGGGAGCGACCCGCCAAGGTCGCCCCCGACGAGCGGTCGCGTCCGCGGTTCCTATGAGGAAGCGCCCACCTGGTCAGAGAGGACCCGCTGGCAGGCCGCTGCCGGGCCGGCACGACCGTGGCGGTGATGTTCGAGCACCGCCGGCAAAGTCTCTAGGTGAAAAAAGCGGCCAAAAACCGCTAGCGGACCTTGCAGTCCGCCCGCGGAGGCCGCCGGAACTCCCGCAGATGAAATCAGGAGGCTCCGAGGCCGCCCAGAAGCCTTGGAAGGCCCGGGAAAAGCTCTCTGAAAGAGAAGGAAGATGGAACAGCAGCGCGAGCACCGGGAGCGCCGAAAAAACACGTCCTATCGCTTCGAGCTGCTCGAAGCGATAGGACGTGTTTTTTCGGCGCTCCCGGTGCTCGCGCTGCTGTTCCATCTTCCTTCTCTTTCAGAGAGCTTTTCCCGGGCCTTCCAAGGCTTCTGGGCGGCCTCGGAGCCTCCTGATTTCATCTGCGGGAGTTCCGGCGGCCTCCGCGGGCGGACTGCAAAGTCCGCTAGCGATTTTTGGCCGCTTTTTTCACCTAGAGACTTTGCCGGCGGTGCTCGAACATCACCGCCACGGTCGTACCGGCCCGGCAGCGGCCTGCCAGCGGGTCCTGTCTGACCAGGTGGGCGCTTCCTCATAGGAACCGCGAACGCGACCGCTCGTCGGGGGCGACCTTAGCGGGTCGCTCCCCGTTTTTCGGACGCTTCCCGAGGTCCGAGGACTTTGATTCCGTGAGCCTCGCCTACCACTAGCGAGGCCTAACACCAGCCGCGCCCTGTGGTGGCCGGGAAAGCGGTCCCCCGCGACCGCGGGCATGGATCCATCTGCCACACCTCCTGCGGGATCGTCCTCGGGACCGGCTTCGCGTGCGGAGACGCCGCGGCGCGATTCCCCGGACGACACTTTGATCGCTGAAACAACCAGCGCCTACAAAACGCCTTCAACCAGGTCGCCTATCAGGGAGCATGGCGAGCCTGCGTCGCTTCAGGCTGCGCAGGATTTGCACTCCGGAACTTCGGCTGCGGTCGCCTGCGACCTCGAGGTCCCCGGTTCCGGTGTGCAGTCCCAGGATCCAACCAACATTCCTGCGGCGGGTTCGCTCCCGCACGAGATTCTCAACCTCGGCTTCGCGGAGATGATGCCGTTCGCCGAGGTCACAAAACACCATGAGACCTTGGTGAACTTCCTGAACGCGCCTGATCACAAAATTGGTGTTCAGGCGCGTATTTTCCTCATGAACTTATTCGGCAGGATGATTGACTGCTGCGCACACTACCAGGCGCTGGCCTCTGATGCCCGAGGCCGCGCGGACATCCTGCGGTCGATGTGGTACGCCGAAAAACGAGATTCGGCTGCTGCCAGGGCTCGGGCGGAATCGGCGGAGGCTCGCCTCAAGGCTGCGCCGCCTCCGGGCCTCCAACCCACCTTTGCTGAAATCTTACAAGGTTCCGGGGCCAACGGCGGCGCCCCGGTAACAACCCAACTGCGGACGACGGACCTACCTCCTCAGCAGCGGCAAGTTAACCACGTCGCTTTTTTAACATCCTCCGCGCCAGACTCCGCGACGCCGGCACAACTCATACAAACATTAAAAGCTAACATTAACCCTGAGGAAGCCGGCATAGGACCTGTGACACTGCGTCCTACACCTAGCGGTGTCACAGTACTAGCTAAGGACAGAGAAACTGTAACTAATCTGCGCCAGGCAGTTCAGAATAATGAAGTCACAAGAGCAGTGATACAGGTCCGCGTTGTGGATCGCCGCCGTCCCCATATTAGAATATGGGGCGTAGACCCAGATGTGCCAGATGCCAACCTTGTAGAAAACATCATTGCAAAAAATCCCGATGTACAATTAGATCCACAGACCACGACGCGAAGATACACATTCAAAGCTCGCGACGGAACTAAGACGCATATATTGTCCATAGCGCCTGACGCATTTTCACGAGTTATGGCGAAAGGCAGGCTAACAGTTGGTTGGTCATCGGCGATGGTAGCGGAGGACCTGCACGTGCCAATGTGCACCTTCTGTGCAAGTTATGGCCACTCGCGGCGCAACTGCCGCCTCAGTGCGGACGCGGCACACGCGGTGTGCACAAGGTGTGCAGGAGCGCACACTGTTACGGACTGCACTGCACGCGAGAGTGAGTCCGCCGTGGCGTGTGCGGTGTGCCGCAGGGCCGGAAGGGAGGGGCAACCGCACAGAGCCGGTTCCCCAGATTGTCCCATCCTGGCCGCAAGACTTGCGCGCCTTAAATCCAGGACAGATTATGGACAAACATAATCTGGGCTTTAAGCGGGGGATCGACGGGGGAGCCATTTCATATCCTCTTTCTTTTCTAATGGATGAGTTTTCTGCACTTATCTGTGCAGGCTCATCGAAAAATCTCCCCAGTAATTTTTCTTCTACTAAATTATACCATAAAAGCATCACTCTTTCTTTATTGTTCTTTTTGACATTTCAGAATTACATCACGATTCTTACAGCAACTTTTAAAAACATAATGCACATTGATGCTCTTGGTTTTTCTTCTTTTACTGTTATAACACATATCCTTCAGGACTGGCTCCCCCCGGTTTACCCGCGGCGCCCTTCAGTTACTGAAAATTTGTACCTATGTTTGTTCCACAAACACAGATCTGAAGGCACAGCGTGGCTGTTAAATGTTGCCAATAGTACAAGCCTACACATCATTCGCATGGCTGGGAATGTCCCCACAGGCACATATTTTCACATTTCTTTTATATTTCAATTAGGTTTAGGCGCGTCACACTTGACGGCCTCTTTTATTTACGAATCACTTCGTGGAACAGTTGTAAAAGAGTGTGCAATGGAAAAATTAAAATTGCCAACTGGGATCTTCTGTCGGCCATGCCAAGTGAAGCTACACAATCACGTTAGCTATGAAAACGCACATCAACCAAATATAGTGGTAATTCTTTTTTCTTTCTTTTTTTACGATCTATTTACGTCTCCCCTATTTCCTTCGTTCTCCTTTCTATTACTTTTGTCTCTTCTCACCTTTTCCTTTCCTTTTCTTTGTTACCACTATATATGGCCAGACTATGCATTTTGGAGGAATGTTAGAATTTTAATGCAAGGGGTCTCCTTTTTTTTTTTTTTTCCCAAATTATCGAAACCTATTTGAAATCAATAATTTAAATGACAACTAATATCTCCTTTTCATTTATACAGGTAAATTTAGACCACTGTAAAAATGCGACCCCGGTATTAGTAGACAGTATTACGAATGCAAATTACGACTTCGCACTAATATCAGACCCCTATATAATTGGCGATAAAATCACAGGATTTCCTCCAAACTGGATAGTCTTCGCACACACATCGAAGCCACGCTGTGCCATCATCTCAACAACCATAAGATTTGATATGTTCCCCGTCCTAATAACTACAAGGGTGGTGGCTGTTGCATGTACATCAACTACCGCATCATTCTTATTGGTAAGCGCCTACGCACCACCACACGTTCCAATGTCACCAACATTACACGACATAACACATGCAATAACACTCACGGAGGACATGCAGGTTATAATTGGGGGGGATTTCAACGCTAAACATGCCGTGTGGGGACCACACCAGTCCGACACACGCGGCGGGGAATTATTGCAGTTTGCAATGTCATTCGGTCTGATAATATTAAATGATCCTGCATCTCCTCCAACATATACAAACGCCTACACAGACAGTTGGATCGACGTGACCATGGTTTCATCACAGTTGATGTCCTTGGAACCATCATGGCACGTCTCCGACACCATTACACTCTCAGAACACAAACATATAATAGTCACATTAGGAAACCCGACACGAAACACAGAGCCCAGATTAACCCGACTAGGAATAACAAGAATACTAAACACAATATCAAAATTAAGATTCTTTGATGCGGTAGTTGGTGCGCACCTGGCTTCGCCGGAGGCATTAGAATTGGTCATACAGAAATTTTATAACATCTTTGAACGTTTAAGGCGAAAGAATTTATCATCCCGACCCTTCCGTCCAAATTCGAAAGCCGCAAATCCTAACAATTGGTGGACGGACGATTTGGCAATTGAAAAATCTAAGGTTAAGGCTCTCCGCAGGCGATACCAAAGAACAAAAGATCATATATTGCGGCAACAATTCGGAAAAGACTATTACCAAGCCTTAAGAATATACAGAAATAACATCGCAGAAGCTCGAAACTCCGAAATGAGAAATATTGCTAAAGATTCCCTAAAATCCAACATTTTTGGACACACATTCAAATTTGCATTCTCTAAATTACAGGCGCCTGTCATTCTTCCTCCATTAAAGAGGGAGGATGGCACACTAACTACATCAACATTAGAAACGGCCCAACTTCTATTAGATAACCAAGTAGCTTCGGACGATAGTCAAATTGACACTCCGTTGCATTCGGAGATTCGAGCTCAGGCGATGAACCCCACATTGGGAGGTCCCGAGGATGTTCCCTTCACTTATGGTGAGGTGCACCTCGCCGTCTCCAGGGTGAAAATGGGAACAGCTTCGGGACTGGATAGAATCACCCCTAGATTAGTACAGGAATTATGGAAATTGAAACCAAATTTTCTTATTTTCATATTTTCTTCCGCCTTGCGTTTGGGACATTTCCCGATAGTATGGAGAAAGGGAAGAATCATTTTTCTCCCCAAACCAGGCAGACCGTCAGATAATACATCTTCGTATCGACCCATAGTGATGAACTCGACACTGGGCAAAGTGTTGGAGCGTCTCTTGTATGGGCGACTATACCACTTCTTGGCAAGACAAAACCTTCTTCATGTCAATC
>NC_139344.1:490412748-490430248 GCF_055883805.1 Amblyomma maculatum | reverse complement strand
CTTTCTTCTCGCCCCGGCAGACGCGGTTTTCCACCACCGCAACTTTGGCTTAAGAGTCGCCAATTTTTTTTCATTTTTTTTCTTTGTTTTTTCTTTTTTCTCGCCCCGGCAGACGCGGTTTTCCACCACCGCAACTTTGGCTTAAGAGTCGCCAATTTTTTTTCATTTTTTTTCATTTTTTTTCTTTGTTTTTTCTTTTTTTCTCGCCCCGGCAGACGCGGTTTTCCACCACCGCAACTTTGGCTTAAGAGTCGCCAATTTTTTTTCATTTTTTTTCTTTGTTTTTTCTTTCTTCTCGCCCCGGCAGACGCGGTTTTCCACCACCGCAACTTTGGCTTAAGAGTCGCCAATTTTTTTTCATTTTTTTTCTTTGTTTTTTCTTTCTTCTCGCCCCGGCAGACGCGGTTTTCCACCACCGCAACTTTGGCTTAAGAGTCGCCAATTTTTTTTCATTTTTTTTCTTTGTTTTTTCTTTTTTCTCGCCCCGGCAGACGCGGTTTTCCACCACCGCAACTTTGGCTTAAGAGTCGCCAATTTTTTTCATTTTTTTTCCATTTTTTTTCTTTGTTTTTTCTTTTTTTCTCGCCCCGGCAGACGCGGTTTTCCACCACCGCAACTTTGGCTTGAGTCGCCAATTTTTTTTCATTTTTTTTCTTTGTTTTTTCTTTCTTCTCGCCCCGGCAGACGCGGTTTTCCACCACCGCAACTTTGGCTTAAGAGTCGCCAATTTTTTTTCATTTTTTTTCTTTGTTTTTTCTTTTTTCTCGCCCCGGCAGACGCGGTTTTCCACCACCGCAACTTTGGCTTAAGAGTCGCCAATTTTTTTCATTTTTTTTCCATTTTTTTTCTTTGTTTTTTCTTTTTTTCTCGCCCCGGCAGACGCGGTTTTCCACCACCGCAACTTTGGCTTGAGTCGCCAATTTTTTTTCATTTTTTTTCTTTGTTTTTTCTTTCTTCTCGCCCCGGCAGACGCGGTTTTCCACCACCGCAACTTTGGCTTAAGAGTCGCCAATTTTTTTTCATTTTTTTTCTTTGTTTTTTCTTTTTTCTCGCCCCGGCAGACGCGGTTTTCCACCACCGCAACTTTGGCTTAAGAGTCGCCAATTTTTTTTCATTTTTTTTTCTTTGTTTTTTCTTTTTTCTCGCCCCGGCAGACGCGGTTTTCCACCACCGCAACTTTGGCTTAAGAGTCGCCAATTTTTTTTCATTTTTTTTCTTTGTTTTTTCTTTCTTCTCGCCCCGGCAGACGCGGTTTTCCACCAGCGCAATTTTCACAGCGCCCTCGCCAATTTTTTTCTTTTTTTTTTGTTTGTTTTTTCTTTTTTCTCGCCCCGGCAGACGCGGTTTTTAACCACCGCAACTGAACTCGAACTGGTTTCCGTCCAGCGCCCTCGCCAATTTTTTTTTTCTTTTTTTTTCTGTCCTTAGGGAGCAGATTTTTAGCGCTCGAGGCGTTGGAGGCCCTCGCGGTTTTTGACCACTTTCCACAACTGGTTTCCTTCCGTTTTTCTTTCTTTTTTTTTTTTCTGTCCTTAGCGAGCGGATTTTTTGCGCTCGAGGCGTTGGCAGACGCGGTTTCCGCAATTTTCCGCGGTTTCCAGCGCCCTTGGCTTAATAGTCGCAATTTTTTTTTTTTTTTTTTCTGTCCTTAGCGAGCGGGTCCCCTCGCGGATTTTTAGCGCTCGAGGCGTTTGGGGCCCTCGCCCTGGCAGACGAGCCGCTTCTTTTACTTTTCTCGTAGTAAGAACGCTCGCAGATGGAAAAGATGCGCAGACGCGGTTTCTCGCCCCGGCAGACGAGCATATTATTTCTACTTTTCGCGGACGGCGCTCGGCGATGCGCTCAGGTTTCAAGTTCACTCCGGCGCGCGAGTGAACTTTTATTTTTTTTTATTATTATTATTATTATTCTTAGTGCCGCAAAACATGATGGCGATTTTTCAAGTTTCCACTTTTAAGGTTCTAAATTCACGCACGCGCGAGATTCTTTTTTTTTTTCTTCAATTTCTTATCTTGCCTTCATGACGAAGCCAACTTTACAAAAACCGGACGGCTCGCAGCAAGCTTGAATCGCTCTTGCGCGCATGCAGCTTCACACCACTTTTATGAACGTACGAGGCGCTCCGGGAGGAGGAGTAGTGCGGCAAAGCCACCGTTGTTCCACGCAGACAAGGCAGACGCAGCTGCGAAAGGGCACTTTTTTTTCTCTCTCTCTCTCTCATGCCGCATACAAACGTGTCGCACGCACGAGAAAAAAAAATATACCGAACATTAAACGAGGCAAAAAATACCATTTTTTTACACGAATGGCCATCTTTTAGCGCACACACAAGAAAACAAAAGAAAGAAATCGTGTTTTGTGCAAAGTGCAAGAGACCTTTTTGTTCAGCGATGAATCCGAATCGCCGTTTTCTTTTTGTTTCGCATTTCCGAAGTTTGCAGAAGATTTTCTAAACCCCCTTAACCGCGGTTTCCGAGAGGTAATGCGACAATACCTTAGTAAGATTTACATTTTTTTTTTTTTTTTTTGTAAAGTCCTCTCGAGCTATTTCTAATTACACTGGCGCAAAGTTTGCTCACAAAAGTGGCTGTGTGGCGCTTTCTCCAGTTTTATTGCATAAAAAAAAAATTTCTTTTTGTGTGTGTGTGTGTGTGTGTGTGTGTGCGTGTGCGTGCGTCGGGAGGCAGTTTTACTCACTTCACTCCCTTCAGCAGCTGAATTTAGTGGTAAAGAATCTGCGAGAAACCGCGACAAACTTGAGGCAGCACTACGAATGTTGCAAATGTTGCCTGCAATATTGCAATATTCAATTCGCTGAAAACATTTAAAAATTTACGCATCGCTAATGGAAGCAGTTCGCTTCCATTAGCGGCTTTCCCGCGCTAAGCTTTGGCGACGACTCGTCCCTCGATCAAGACGTCGCGCGGACGCGCCTTTGTTACAACACTTCTTTAGGCGCAACGAGCTCCAGGAAGAAAAAAAAAAAAACTGCAAAAACGTTCTATCTCCCTACCCGATATCGCCCCGGCAGACGCGGTTTAGGAAAGCGACCGGCTGAGTATTATTTACACCCTTCTTGCCTTTTCGGGGCGAATTGATTTCGAAGGCTCAAATAAACAATTTCAACCTAGTTTCTCTGTCAGGACCGCTGTTTTACATCATGATCGCGGTGCATTTGTTGCATAAGTTTTCGCACCACTTCTTTAGGCGCAACGAGCTCCATGCAAAAACTGAGCTGCGGCGACGCCGCTCTATCTCCCTACGCGATATCGCCCCGGCAGACGCCCTTCACAGTTCTCCTCTTGTGGTCCGACTTCAGAGGTTTTGAGAAAACGCGGGTAAACTAGCGACGTGAACTAGCGACCAGCATGAAGGGCTCGATGCCATTTTAATGCAGAAAGCATTTAAAAATCTACACAAATCTAATTAAGCGCGTGAAAAAATATTAAAAGGACGTGAAAATTGGTCCCATTTGGTCCCAAAATTGGTCCCCGATCAAGACTTGACGCGGACGGACGGCACGCGTTTGCTACAACAGCTTTCGCGTCCCTTTTCTAGTCGCAACGAGCTCCATGGAGAAAGAAATGGCAAGGTGTACTGCGGCAAAGCCGCTCTATCTCCCTACGCGATATCGCCCCGGCAGACGCGGTTTGGAAAAGCGGCCCGCAGTTCGTCCCAGAGTATTATTCACACCCTTCTTGACGTTTCAATGCGAATTGATTTCGATGGCCCCAATAAACAATTTCCTTCACTGTATTTTTACGAATCGCTGGACACTCAACAGCCAAGTTTCTGCTCTGAGGACTAATTAAGCGACCGCTGTTTAACATGCGGTGAGACTGGAAACTTTAGAAAATTACGGATGTGTAACTGTGGAGTGAACCTTGCCGGCTCGTAAATAAATTCGTGTTTGTTAATTCCAATGCTAAATTTCTTACGATTTACGCATTTACTGGGATGCTGGCCAGGGCCGTACTTTTTTTTTTTTTTAACAACTTTATTCGTATGTGCGGAATTGGTGACAAGTGGCAATCGCAACAGTTCTTGTATACATTGAAAATGCTTTTTCTGTGTCTTTGTGTGTGTATCGAGAGGCAGTTCTACTCAATTCACAGTTCTCCTCCCACACTAGGCGACTTGTGGTCCGATTTCAGTGGTAAACAGGCTTTGAGAAAACGCGGATAAACGACGGGAGTAACAAAATTTCCCCTCTCGCCGTACGTGAACTAGCGACGAGCATGAAAGGTTCGATGCCATTTTAATGCTGCGAGCGTTTAAAAATTACGCAAATCTAATTCAACGCGTGAAGAAATATTAAAAGAACGTGAAAATTGGTCCCATTCGCAAGATTAGGCTGCTTTAAGTCGGCTTTTCCGCGCTACACTTTTGCGACGACTCGTCCCCCGATCGAGACTTGACGCGGACGAATGGTACGCGTTTGCTACAACAGCTCTGGCGCCTTTTCTTTAGTCGCAACGAGCTCCATAGAGAAAGAAATGGCAAGGTGTGCTGCGGCAAAGCCGCTCTATCTCCCTACGCGATATCGCCCCGGCAGACGCGGTTTTGAAAAGCGGCCCGCAGTACGTCCCAGAGTATTATTTTGCACCCTTCTTGACGGTTCAATGCGAACTGATTTCGAAGGCCCCAATAAACAATTTCCTTTATTGTATTTTTACGCAGCGCTGGACACTCAACGGCCAAGTTTCTGCTCTTAGGACTAGTTAAGCGACCGCTGTTTAACATGCGGTGAGACTGGAAACTTAAGAAAATTACGGATGTGTAACTGTGGAGTGAACCTTGCCGGCTCGTAAATAAATTCGTGTTTTTTAATTCCAATGCTAAATTTCTTACGATATACACATTTACTGGGATGCTGGCCAGGGGCGTATTTTTTTATTTTTTTTTTGACAACTTTATTCGTATGTGCGGAATTGGTGACAAGTGGCAATCGCAACAGTTCTTGTATACATTGAAAATGCTTTTTCTGTGTGTGTGTTTGTGTGTGTGTGTGTGTGTGTGTGTATCGAGAGGCAGTTCTACGCCCTTTACAGCTCTCCTCCCACACTAGGCGACTTGTGGTCCGATTTCAGGGGTAAACAGGCTTTGAGAAAACGCGGGTAAACGACGGGAGTAACAACATTTTCCCTCTAGCCGTAGGTGAACTAGCGACGAGCATGAAATGTTCGATGCCATTTTAATGCTGCCAGCGTTTAAAAATCTACCCAAATCTAATTCAACGCGTGAAGAAATATTAAAAGGACGTGAAAATTGGTCCAATTTGCAATGCTAGGCCGCTTTTCTTGGGCTTTTCCGCGCTGTGCTTTTGTGACGACTCGTCCCCCGATCGAGACTTGACGCTGACGAACGGTACGCGTTTGCTACAACAGCTTTCGCGTCCCTTTTTTAGTCGCAACGAGCTCCATGGAGAAACAAATGGCAAGGTGTGCTGCGGAAAAGCCGCTCTATCTCCCTACGCGATTTCGCCCCGGCAGACGCGGTTTGGAAAAGCGGCCCGCAGTACGTCCCAGAGTATTATTTACACCCTTCTTGACGGTTCAATGCGAACTGATTTCGAAGGCCCCAATAAACAATTTCCTTCACTGTATTTTTACGCAGCGCTGGACACTCAACAGCCAAGTTTCTGCTCTTAGGACTAATTAAGCGACCGCTGTTTAACATGCGGTGAGACTGGAAACTTAAGAAGAAAGAACTGTGGAGCGAACCTTGCCGGCTCGTAAATAAATCCGTGCTTTTTAATTCCAATGCTAAATTTCTTACGATTTACGCATTTACTGGGATGCTGGCCAGGGGCGTATTTTTTTTTTAACAACTTTATTCGTATGTGCGGAATTGGTGACAAGTGGCAATCGCAACAGTTCTTGTATACATTGAAAATGCTTTTTCTCTCTCTGTCTGTGTGTGTGTGTGTGTGTGTGTGTGTGTGTGCGTGTGTGTGTGTGTGTGTGTGTGTGTCGAGAGGCAGTTCTACTCGCTTCACAGTTCTCCTCCCACACTAGGCGACTTGTGGTCCGATTTCAGTGGTAAACAGGCTTTGAGAAAACGCGGATAAACGACGGGAGTAACAAAATTTCCCCTCTCGCCGTACGTGAACTAGCGACGAGCATGAAAGGTTCGATGCCATTTTAATGCTGCGAGCGTTTAAAAATTACGCAAATCTAATTCAACGCGTGAAGAAATATTAAAAGAACGTGAAAATTGGTCCCATTCGCAAGATTAGGCTGCTTTAAGTCGGCTTTTCCGCGCTACACTTTTGCGACGACTCGTCCCCCGATCGAGACTTGACGCGGACGAATGGTACGCGTTTGCTACAATAGCTCTGGCGCCTTTTTTTTAGTCGCAACGAGCTCCATAGAGAAAGAAATGGCAAGGTGTGCTGCGGCAAAGCCGCTCTATCTCCCTACGCGATATCGCCCCGGCAGACGCGGTTTGGAAAAGGGGCCCGCAGTTTGTCCCAGAGTATTATTTACACCCTTCTTGACGTTTCAATGCGAATTGATTTCGATGGCCCCAATAAACAATTTCCTTCATTGTATTTTTACGCATCGCTGGACACTCAACAGCCGAGTTTCTGCTCTGAGAAATAATTAGGCGACCGCATGCTTAACATGCGGTGAGACTGGAAACTTAAGAAAATTACCGATGTGTAACTGTGGAGTGAACCTTGCCGGCTTGTAAATAAATTCGTGCTTTTTAATTCCAATGCTAAATTTCTTACGATATGCACATTTACTGGGATGCTAGCCAGGGGCGTATTTTTTTTTTAACAACCTTATTGTATGTGCGGAATCGGTGACAAGTGGCAATCGCAACAGTTTTTGTATACAGTGAAAATGCTTTTTCTCTCTGCGTGTGTGTGTGTGTGTGGAGAGGCAGTTCTACTCCCTTCACAGTTCTCCTCCCACACTAGGCGACTTGTGGTCCGATTTCAGTAGTAAACAGGCTTTGAGAAAACGCGGGTAAACGACGGGAGTAACAAAATTTCCCCTCTCGCCGTGCGTGAACTAGCGACGAGCATGACAGGTTCGATGCCATATTATTGCTGCAAGCGTTTAAAAATTACGCAAATCGAATTCAACGCGTGAAGAAATATTAAAAGAACGTGAAAATTGGTCCCGTTCGCAATATTAGTCTGCTTTAAGTCGGCTTTTCCGCGCTACGCTTTTGCGACGCTTTTGCGTCCCCCGATCGAGACTTGACGCGGACGAATCGTACGCGTTTGCTACATACAATAGCTCTGGCGCCTTTTTTTTAGTCGCAACGAGCTCCGTAGAGAAAGAAATGGCAAGGTGTGCTGCGGCAAAGCCGCTCTATCTCCCTACGCGATATCGCCCCGGCAGACGCGGTTTGGAAAAGCGGCCCTCAGTACGTCCCAGAGTATTATTTACACCCTTCCTGACGTTTCAATCCGAACTGATTTCGAAGGCCCCAATAAACAATTTCCTTCACTGTATTTTTACGCAGCGCTGGACACTCAACAGCCAAGTTTTTGCTCTCAGGACTAGTTAAGCGACCGCTGTTTAACATGCGGTGAGACTGGAAACTTAAGAAGAAAGAACTGTGGAGCGAACCTTGCCGGCTCGTAAATAAATCCGTGCTTTTTAATTCCAATGCTAAATTTCTTACGATATGCACATTTACTGGGATGCTGGCCAGGGGCGTATTTTTTTTTTTAACAACTTTATTCGTATGTGCGGAATTGGTGACAAGTGGCAATCGCAACAGTTTTTGTATACAGTGAAAATGCTTTTTCTCTCTGCGTGTGTGTGTGTGGAGAGGCAGTTCTACTCCCTTCACAGTTCTCCTCCCACACTAGGCGACTTGTGGTCCGATTTCAGTAGTAAACAGGCTTTGAGAAAACGCGGGTAAACGACGGGAGTAAAAAAATTTCCCCTCTCGCCGTACGTGAACTAGCGACGAGCATGACAGGTTCGATGCCATATTATTGCTGCAAGCGTTTAAAAATTACGCAACTCGAATTCAACGCGTGAAGAAATATTAAAAGAACGTGAAAATTGGTCCCATTCGCAATATTAGGCTGCTTTAAGTCGGCTTTTCCGCGCTACGCTTTTGCGACGCTTTTGCGTCCCCCGATCGAGACTTGACGCGGACGAATCGTACGCGTTTGCTACAATAGCTCTGGCGCCTTTTTTTTTAGTCGCAACGAGCTCCATAGAGAAAGAAATGGCAAGGTGTGCTGCGGCAAAGCCGCTCTATCTCCCTACGCGATTTCGCCCCGGCAGACGCGGTTTGGAAAAGCGGCCCGCAGTACGTCCCAGAGTATTATTTACACCCTTCCTGACGTTTCAATCCGAACTGATTTCGAAGGCCCCAATAAACAATTTATTTTATTGTATTTTAATGCAGCGCTGGACACTCAACAGCCAAGTTTTTGCTCTCAGGACTAGTTAAGCGACCGCTGTTTAACATGCGGTGAGACTGGAAACTTAAGAAGAAAGAACTGTGGAGCGAACCTTGCCGGCTCGTAAATAAATCCGTGCTTTTTAATTCCAATGCTAAATTTCTTACGATATGCACATTTACTGGGATGCTGGCCAGGGGCGTATTTTTTTTTTTTAACAACTTTATTCGTATGTGCGGAATTGGTGACAAGTGGCAATCGCAACAGTTTTTGTATACAGTGAAAATGCTTTTTCTCTCTGCGTGTGTGTGTGTGGAGAGGCAGTTCTACTCCCTTCACAGTTCTCCTCCCACACTAGGCGACTTGTGGTCCGATTTCAGTAGTAAACAGGCTTTGAGAAAACGCGGGTAAACGACGGGAGTAACAAAATTTCCCCTCTCGCCGTACGTGAACTAGCGACGAGCATGACAGGTTCGATGCCATATTATTGCTGCAAGCGTTTAAAAATTACGCAAATCGAATTCAACGCGTGAAGAAATATTAAAAGAACGTGAAAATTGGTCCCATTCGCAATATTAGGCTGCTTTAAGTCGGCTTTTCCGCGCTACGCTTTTGCGACGCTTTTGCGTCCCCCGATCGAGACTTGACGCGGACGAATCGTACGCGTTTGCTACAATAGCTCTGGCGCCTTTTTTTTTAGTCGCAACGAGCTCCATAGAGAAAGAAATGGCAAGGTGTGCTGCGGCAAAGCCGCTCTATCTCCCTACGCGATTTCGCCCCGGCAGACGCGGTTTGGAAAAGCGGCCCGCAGTACGTCCCAGAGTATTATTTACACCCTTCTTGACGGTTCAATGCGAACTGATTTCGAAGGCCCCAATAAACAATTTCCTTCACTGTATTTTTACGCAGCGCTGGACACTCAACAGCCAAGTTTCTGCTCTTAGGACTAATTAAGCGACCGCTGTTTAACATGCGGTGAGACTGGAAACTTAAGAAGAAAGAACTGTGGAGCGAACCTTGCCGGCTCGTAAATAAATCCGTGCTTTTTAATTCCAATGCTAAATTTCTTACGATATGCACATTTACTGGGATGCTGGCCAGGGGCGTATTTTTTTTTTTTAACAACTTTATTGTATGTGCGGAATTGGTGACAAGTGGCAATCGCAACAGTTTTTGTATACAGTGAAAATGCTTTTTCTCTCTGCGTGTGTGTGTGTGGAGAGGCAGTTCTACTCCCTTCACAGTTCTCCTCCCACACTAGGCGACTTGTGGTCCGATTTCAGTAGTAAACAGGCTTTGAGAAAACGCGGGTAAACGACGGGAGTAACAAAATTTCCCCTCTCGCCGTGCGTGAACTAGCGACGAGCATGACAGGTTCGATGCCATATTATTGCTGCAAGCGTTTAAAAATTACGCAAATCGAATTCAACGCGTGAAGAAATATTAAAAGAACGTGAAAATTGGTCCCGTTCGCAATATTAGGCTGCTTTAAGTCGGCTTTTCCGCGCTACGCTTTTGCGACGCTTTTGCGTCCCCCGATCGAGACTTGACGCGGACGAATCGTACGCGTTTGCTACATACAATAGCTCTGGCGCCTTTTTTTTAGTCGCAACGAGCTCCGTAGAGAAAGAAATGGCAAGGTGTGCTGCGGCAAAGCCGCTCTATCTCCCTACGCGATATCGCCCCGGCAGACGCGGTTTGGAAAAGCGGCCCGCAGTACGTCCCAGAGTATTATTTACACCCTTCCTGACGTTTCAATCCGAACTGATTTCGAAGGCCCCAATAAACAATTTCCTTCACTGTATTTTTACGCAGCGCTGGACACTCAACAGCCAAGTTTTTGCTCTCAGGACTAGTTAAGCGACCGCTGTTTAACATGCGGTGAGACTGGAAACTTAAGAAGAAAGAACTGTGGAGCGAACCTTGCCGGCTCGTAAATAAATCCGTGCTTTTTAATTCCAATGCTAAATTTCTTACGATATGCACATTTACTGGGATGCTGGCCAGGGGCGTATTTTTTTTTTTAACAACTTTATTCGTATGTGCGGAATTGGTGACAAGTGGCAATCGCAACAGTTTTTGTATACAGTGAAAATGCTTTTTCTCTCTGCGTGTGTGTGTGTGGAGAGGCAGTTCTACTCCCTTCACAGTTCTCCTCCCACACTAGGCGACTTGTGGTCCGATTTCAGTAGTAAACAGGCTTTGAGAAAACGCGGGTAAACGACGGGAGTAACAAAATTTCCCCTCTCGCCGTACGTGAACTAGCGACGAGCATGACAGGTTCGATGCCATATTATTGCTGCAAGCGTTTAAAAATTACGCAAATCGAATTCAACGCGTGAAGAAATATTAAAAGAACGTGAAAATTCGTCCCATTCGCAATATTAGGCTGCTTTAAGTCGGCTTTTCCGCGCTACGCTTTTGCGACGCTTTTGCGTCCCCCGATCGAGAGTTGACGCGGACGAATCGTACGCGTTTGCTACAATAGCTCTGGCGCCTTTTTTTTTTTAGTCGCAACGAGCTCCATAGAGAAAGAAATGGCAAGGTGTGCTGCGGCAAAGCCGCTCTATCTTCCTACGCGATTTCGCCCCGGCAGACGCGGTTTGGAAAAGCGGCCCGCAGTACGTCCCAGAGTATTATTTACACCCTTCCTGACGTTTCAATCCGAACTGATTTCGAAGGCCCCAATAAACAATTTCCTTCACTGTATTTTTACGCAGCGCTGGACACTCAACAGCCAAGTTTTTGCTCTCAGGACTAGTTAAGCGACCGCTGTTTAACATGCGGTGAGACTGGAAACTTAAGAAGAAAGAACTGTGGAGCGAACCTTGCCGGCTCGTAAATAAATCCGTGCTTTTTAATTCCAATGCTAAATTTCTTACGATATGCACATTTACTGGGATGCTGGCCAGGGGCGTATTTTTTTTTTTTAACAACTTTATTCGTATGTGCGGAATTGGTGACAAGTGGCAATCGCAACAGTTTTTGTATACAGTGAAAATGCTTTTTCTCTCTGCGTGTGTGTGTGTGGAGAGGCAGTTCTACTCCCTTCACAGTTCTCCTCCCACACTAGGCGACTTGTGGTCCGATTTCAGTAGTAAACAGGCTTTGAGAAAACGCGGGTAAACGACGGGAGTAACAAAATTTCCCCTCTCGCCGTGCGTGAACTAGCGACGAGCATGACAGGTTCGATGCCATATTATTGCTGCAAGCGTTTAAAAATCTACACAAATCTATTTCAACGCGTGAAAGATATTAAAAGGACGTGAAAATTGGTCCCGTTCGCAAGATTAGGCTGGTTTTAGTCGGCTTTTCCGCGCTACGCTTTTGCGACGACTCGTCCCCCGATTGCGACTTGACGCGGACGAATGGTACGCGTTTGCTACAACAGCTTTCGCGCCGCTTTTTTAGTCGCAACGAGCTCCAACGAGGAAGAAGCGCCAAGGTGCACTGGGGCAAAGCCGCTATGCAGTTTTGAACAGCTTCCCGTGGTACATCTCAGAGTAATTTTTACATGCTGCATCACATTTGAAAGCGAATTGCTTTCGAAGGCCCTATAAACAATTTCTTTTATTATATTTTTTAAATAGGAAATATTATAAAAT
Organism: Amblyomma maculatum; assembly: GCF_055883805.1. NCBI lineage: Eukaryota > Metazoa > Arthropoda > Arachnida > Ixodida > Ixodidae > Amblyomma > Amblyomma maculatum. The sequence goes on along the minus strand of NC_139344.1, from coordinate 490,418,263 downwards.
GCCATTAATATTATGGCTCTCAAATGTTGGCATGATAAAAACGATTTAATGAATGAATTTTCAAGTCACCTGAAAATCTACAGCCCTCGTTTTTTTTTTGTTTTTTTTTTTCCTCTTTACAACACTGGTACAGAGACAAACAGCTAGCGACCGCTGTAGAAACAACAAAAGCGGGACCTCACAAATTATTGCGGGGGAGATGGCGCGAGCAAAACTTGATTTTTTTATTTTGTGTTCAACAAACTTTTCGCAAGGTGAACCTTTTTCGCGTGCGACTAATCCCTTTCGATTAGTGCCGTGTGGTGAATTCCAAGGGCACGAGACGCATCCGTAAGCTCGATTTCAAAGTAACGAGCCGTGCGGCAAAGCCGAACTTCGCCCCGGCAGACGCGCAAAAAGACCCAAGTAGGTCTGGGTATTTATCGCTGCATATATATAGGGCCCTAGTGGCTCAGGCAACCAAGACATTTTGAAGCGCGCGCTCGAACGGCAAAGTCCAAAAGCTGTTTTGCGCACCCAGCCGGCCGCGAAACGACAAGATTTCGCAATCTCGGAATGAGAGCGGCTGCACAGCTAGGGGTTCATAAACGAGCATTGCTCGACTTCGACCAAAGTTGGGTGAGCGCGTCACCGCCCCGCGCGCGCCGGCGGCAGAGTCCACGACTACGGGCACCGGCGGGGTGCCGCAGCGCGCCGTTGTCGGTTGCGCACGATTCGGCGCTTTCTGCGGCGCAGCCCTTTCGAGCAGGTCCGCGCGCGTGCACCATATTCCACGAGTACGGCCGCGGTCGGGGCGCCGCGGCGCGCCGTTGCAGGTCGCGCACGAGCCAGCGCTTTCTGCGGCGCAGCCCTTTCGAGCAGGCCCGTTCGCGTGCAGCTTAGTCCACGAGTACGGCCGCGGTCGGGGCGGCGCGCCGTTGTAGGTCGCGCAAGAGCCAGCGCTTTCTGCCTGCGCTGCCCTTTCGAGCAGGCCCGCGCAGCATAGTCCACGAGTACGGCCGCGGTCGGGGCGCCGCGATGTGCCGTCGTAGGTCGCGGACGATTCAGTGCCTTCTGGGGCGAAGCCGTTTCGAGCAGGGCCGCTCGTTCGCGGCCGCTGCGGCGCGGCAGGGTGTTCGTGTACGGCCGGCGAGACGCACCACTGTGGGACTGTTTTGCATTGAAGGGCTCACGTTCTCGGTGATCATTTCTCGAGTACGATTGCGGGCGCCGAGCGCGCGACGTGCGCGCACGATTCGCCGTCTACTTTACGGCGGATTTTCCTCGAGTACGGCCAGTCGTTTACCCAGGAAGGTCTGGGCATTTATCGCTGCTATTATATGGGGGTGTAGAGGCGGCGGACCAACACGCTGTCTCGACCCCACGGCATTCGTCTGCAGCCTCATCCGCGTCTGCGATGGGGGCTGGTTGTCGGACGACGCTGTTTCCACTGTGTTTTGAGGTGTGTTCCGTGCTGTCCGGAACTCGATTCCGAGCAAGTGCGCCGAAGACGCGGGCGTGTCCCGTCGTCTGGCGGCTTGGCCGTATCGGCAACGCAGCAAGCGCCGTCCGGTGTACGAACGCCACGGCCTCGTGCCGCGTGCGCACCGGTGAGCGCGTTACAAATGTTTCTGCCCAAAGGCACGTGCTCTCTTGCCGCGCGACGAGATCCGGCCCCACGGGGCGGACGTCGCAGCGAGCTCGAACGACGCACAAAATAAGATGCGTCGCGCGCTGGGGCGCCTAAAGGCGGCCTCGAAAGCGCTGCGACAAAGGCACCCGTGGCGGGGTATTGCCTATGCATCTACCTGGTTGATCCTGCCAGTAATCATATGCTTGTCTCAAAGATTAAGCCATGCATGTCTAAGTACATGCCGAAATAAGGCGAAACCGCGAATGGCTCATTAAATCAGTTATGGTTCCTTAGATCGTTTCTTTCTACTTGGACAACTGTGGCAATTCTAGAGCTAATACATGCATTGAGCCTGAAGGCCTTTGGCTGACGGGCGCTTTTATTAGACCAAGACCCATCGGGTTCTGCCCGTACTCTGTGGTGACTCTGGATAACTTTGTGCTGATCGCATGGCCATGAGCCGGCGACGTTTCTTTCAAGTGTCTGCCTTATCAACTTTCGATGGTAGGTTACTTGCCTACCATGGTTGTTACGGGTAACGGAGAATCAGGGTTCGATTCCGGAGAGGGAGCCTGAGAAACGGCTACCACATCCAAGGAAGGCAGCAGGCGCGCAAATTACCCACTCCCGGCACGGGGAGGTAGTGACGAAAAATAACAATACGGGACTCTTTTGAGGCCCCGTAATTGAAATGAGTACACTCTAAATCCTTTAACGAGGATCAATTGGAGGGCAAGTCTGGTGCCAGCAGCCGCGGTAATTCCAGCTCCAATAGCGTATACTAAAGCTGCTGCGGTTAAAAAGCTCGTAGTTGGATCTCAGTTCCAGACGAGTAGTGCATCTACCCGATGCGACGGCTCGTACTGAACATCATGCCGGTCCTCTCTTGGTGCCCTTCATTGGTGCGTCTCGAGGTGGCCTGCGCTTTTACTTTGAAAAAATTAGAGTGCTCAACGCAGGCGAGTCGCCTGAATAAACTTGCATGGAATAATAGAACAAGACCCTGTTTCTGTTCTGTTGGTTTTTGGAATACGGGGTAATGATTAAGAGGGACAGACGGGGGCATTCGTATTGCGGCGCTAGAGGTGAAATTCTTGGACCGTCGCAAGACGAACTACTGCGAAAGCATTTGCCAAGAATGTTTTCTTTGATCAAGAACGAAAGTCAGAGGTTCGAAGGCGATCAGATACCGCCCTAGTTCTGACCATAAACGATGCCAACCAGCGATCCGCCTGAGTTACTCAAATGACTCGGCGGGCAGCTTCCGGGAAACCAAAGTATTTGGGTTCCGGGGGAAGTATGGTTGCAAAGCTGAAACTTAAAGGAATTGACGGAAGGGCACCACCAGGAGTGGAGCCTGCGGCTTAATTTGACTCAACACGGGAAAACTTACCCGGCCCGGACACTGGGAGGATTGACAGATTGAGAGCTCTTTCTTGATTCGGTGGATGGTGGTGCATGGCCGTTCTTAGTTGGTGGAGCGATTTGTCTGGTTAATTCCGATAACGAACGAGACTCTAGCCTATTAAATAGGTGCGGGGTTCCCAGCACCTTACAACCTTCTTAGAGGGACAAGCGGCTCCTAGCCGCACGAAACAGAGCAATAACAGGTCTGTGATGCCCTTAGATGTCCGGGGCCGCACGCGCGCTACACTGAAGGAAGCAGCGTGTCTTTATCCCTGTCTGAAAAGACTGGGTAACCCGTGGAACTTCTTTCGTGATTGGGATAGGGGCTTGCAATTGTTCCCCTTGAACGAGGAATTCCCAGTAAGCGCGAGTCATAAGCTCGCGTTGATTACGTCCCTGCCCTTTGTACACACCGCCCGTCGCTACTACCGATTGAATGATTTAGTGAGGTCTTCGGACCGATGTCCGGCGCGGCCTTTCGGTTGCGCCGGTCTGTTGGAAAGATGACCAAACTTGATCATTTAGAGGAAGTAAAAGTCGTAACAAGGTTTCCGTAGGTGAACCTGCGGAAGGATCATTACCGGACTGTGCTTGTCACGCCCGGCGCCGCCCCCACTTATAAGCGGGGGATGGCCTTTCACCGCGGAGTTGCGAGATTCTGAAGCCGCTTCTCTGCACAAATTGTTACGCCCAGCGGAGCTCCGTCACCAAGGGATTGTCGGACGGTCGGCTTCCGCGGGTACAAACGGCGTAACGCACCTATGACGGTGGGCTTTCGGTTATCGAAGAACTCATCCGCTTTTTCGAAGCGACGCACGGAGTCTGTGGTGCGGGCCGAGGGAAAGGCCTGCCCGCCGCCAAGGGAACGGCGGCGCTGCTGCGAAGTACGAGAGGAAACGCGGCTCGCTAGCTCTGCTGCGGCTACTTCTTTTTTGCGTCAGAGTCCGTAGCGCAGGCTCAGGGGAAGGCCTGCGCGCCGCCAAGGGAACGGCGGCGCTGCTGCGAAGTACGAGCGGAAACGCTACTCGCTGGCTCTTTTGCAGAGAGTTGCGCAGAGTCGGTAGCGCGGGCCGAGTCAGTGGCCTGCGCGCCGCCAAGGGAATGGCGGCGCTGCGGCGAAGTACGAGAGGAAACGCTGCTCGCTAACTCTGCTGCGAAGCTCTTTGCGTTCGAGTCGGTAGCGCGGGCCGAGGGAAAGGCCTGCGCGCCGCCAAGGGAACGGCGGCGCTGCTGCGAAGTACGAGCGGAAACGCTGCTCGCGGGCTCTTTTGCAAAAGGAGTAAAAGAACGACTCGGAGTCTGTAGTGCGGGCCGAGGGAAAGGTCTGCCCGCTGCCAAGGGAACGGCGGCGCTGCTGCGAAGTACGAGAGGAACCGCAGCTCGCTGGCTCTGGATGTCGTTTGCTTCGTTCAAGGCGTGGTGAACGTCTGACGCTCGCTCGTCGGGCGCGATATTAGGCGCCGTGCCGATGGCGCGAAAGGAGACTTCGGGAACAAAAAGGACGACGGGGTTATAATCCCGCACTCGAACGCATTCGCGGCCTTGAGGTTCTCTCGGGGCTTCGTCCTTCCCGGTTTCCGAGTAGTCTGTCGGTGCGCCACCGAAAAGCCGTCCGAGACACTTGTGGTTGGTGGGCTCCCGTTGCGGGAGTAGTCCGACTGACTCTCTTCTTGCGGATTGTCAAGTACGCGCTGTCCGGCTCCAATGCTGAGCGGTGCGCAAGGCCTCTTATGCGAAGTTGATAGCGGCTCCTTTGTGCAAAAGTGGTAGACGGTGGAGGATGAGATCGCGGCAGCGTGACGTTGATAGAGGTCGGTCCAAGAGGCCACCCATGAGAAGCGTCGCTGTACGGATCTATCCAGGAGCGATCCACCGGAGAGAGAAGGTGCTTGAGAGCGGCGGTCGAAATGTGAACAGCAGTTGTGATGTGAACAGCAGATGACCATGTGAACAGCAGATGACCATGTGAACAGCAGAACTTTTATCAAACCCTTCTACCGTGCTGGTGCGAAACCCCTCTGATGAAACCCAATGGATGACTCTTTCTTGGTTCCTTGATAGTGCGGCGTCATAAGGGGCTCTGTGACGCGCACATGATTTTTTCGCCCATAGCACCACGGAGAAGGAAAATGGGGACCGCACGCTGCTCACACGCTTCCTCTCGAGTAGCACTATCACTGCACAAGCCTTTTCGCAGAGGCGCAGCGCCCGAGCCGCTTGCAGGCTGGCACAGAGGCCGAACGAAACGCTGCGAGATGTTGCAGGAGTTGGACGAAACTGCGACACTGGAGACCAGGGGAAAAGCCTGGGTGTCTGAAACCCTTTGTTGTACTGTACGGAATTGAACAAACCAAACGCACGACTCTAAGCGGTGGATCACTCGGTTCTCGGGTCGATGAAGAACGCAGCCAGCTGCGAGACTTGGTGTGAATTGCAGGACACACTGAGCACTGATTCTTCGAACGCACATTGCGCCCTTGGGTCTTCCCTTGGGTT
>NC_139344.1:490362748-490407748 GCF_055883805.1 Amblyomma maculatum | reverse complement strand
GATTAACGAGATTCCCACTGTCCCTATCTACTATCTAGCGAAACCACAGCCAAGGGAACGGGCTTGGCAAAATCAGCGGGGAAAGAAGACCCTGTTGAGCTTGACTCTAGTCTGACTCTGTGAAGAGACATGAGAGGTGTAGCATAAGTGGGAGGTCGCGGGATACGGCCTCGTTTCGGCGGGGTCCTCGTGGCCGTCAGTGAAATACCACTACTCTCATCGTTTCTTTACTTACTCGGTGGAGCGGAAAGCGGACCAATGTGTTGTCCACGCTTCTAGCGCCAAGTGCGGGTTCCCGTGATCCCTTCGGGGCGTTGCGGAAGGCCTGCACGATCTGTTCCGAGGACAGTGTCAGGCGGGGAGTTTGACTGCTTGTCTTGGACGGCTTGAATTGTAGTCTTACGCCGTCCAGCCTTACGGTGGGAAGCGTGCGCCCCATTCCACCCCTGGGGGGAGCAATAAGGACGCACACTGTCTTCTCTCGTGAGATGGTGACTCTCGCCTCCTCCGCCCATGTCGCAACTCTGGCGAGAGCATTTTCCGCGAATTGCGTCAACAGCTTTCTTTCGGATGCAGGCACAAGGATGACGACGTCATCCGCATACACCTGCACCGATACACCCTCTGGCATGGGCAACTCGAGCAGACCGCGCACGACTATATTCCACAGAAGTGGCGACAGTGGGGAACCCTGTGGGCTGCCCAAGGTGGGACGCGCGACCGCGTCTCCCGCCTTTGAGCGGAATACCACCTCTCGGTCCGATAGAAAGGACCTCAGCAGTGCACAGAGGTTCCTCGGACACCCCCAGTCACCGAGCGAAGCCAGGACCAAGGGGTGCCACACACTGTCAAATGCGCCACGGAAATCTATGGATATAAGAAGTGCGTATTGGCCGTTATTCCTTATATCTCGTAATTTGGAAACGAGCGCATGTAGAGCCTGTACGGCTCCGCGCTGTCTGGTGAATCCGAATTGGTTCGAATGTAATAATTTGCATCGCGATAGAAAGTGGTACAAGCGCCCGTATAACAGACGCTCTAACACCTTGCCGAAAGTCGAATTCATTACTATTGGCCGATAAGATGTAGTCATCTCCGGAGGGCGACCTGGCTTAGGCAAGAAAATTGTGCGTCCCTTTCGCCAAGCCACTGGGAAATGGCCGAGCTTGAGGGACGCGTTAAATATAAATAGATAGAAATTCGGGTGACGCTCCCAGAGTTCGCGCACCACACGCGGCGTTATCCCGTCCAGATCCGACGCCGTTCCCGGCACGACGCGGGACACCGCCATGCCCACTTCGTCGCGCGTGAATGGGGCGTCGTCCGGTCCTCCGAGGGACGGGGATGCCGCAGCGATACGTATCCGTCTGTGAGCGTCGCTATCATTTTCGATTGAATCCGATGCGACCTGACCGTCTAACAACGTCTGTGCTGTTTCCAGCACAGACGATGTCATGGTGCCGTCAGGCCGCTCCACTGAAGGAAGAACAATGGGTGCTGTGTGTTTTTTAAAAGCTAATTTATACGGGCGCCCGAATATGCCCGATTGTAAGGATCGTCTAGCCAATTCGCGGAGGAACGAATTTCGGGCGTCCGATACTTTTGAACGAAAGTTTGCCAATGCGGTGTAATAAATGTCACCGTAAAATTTTCGCATTTCTAGATCTGGTGTTCTTTGGTAGCGCCTTCTCATGGCGCGCACCCTGGAGCGCTCGACGGTCAGATCGCTGGTCCACCACTGTTTCGAATCGTCCATTGAATGTCGAGAATCCTGACGGGTGGTCGATAAATTTCGTTTCCTAAAGTGATCGAATAAGGATTTAAATTTTTGAAGAATTAAATCTAATGCTGCCGATGAAGCCAAATTTGCCCCTACAACGGCATCCATGTATCGTGTAGCAGAGAGTGAATGTATTAATCTTGTTGTGTCTCTGTATGTTAAGCGACGCTCCTTTACGTGCGGTGAGTGGCCGAATCGGATTTCAATGTGTTTGTGTTCCGAAAATGTTCTGGTATCTGTTACTGTCCATGTGTAACCTGCCCTAGCCAATGTGGGTGTAGCTAGTGAAATATCTATCCAACTGTCTGTGTATGGTGTTGTATAAGTTGGAGGGGAAGATGGATCATTTAATATTATTAGTCCGGAACTCATTGCGAAGCTTAGGAACTCTCCGCCCCTCGCATCGCAGAGTTCCGGACCCCATGCGGTGTGCTTAGCGTTAAAATCGCCAGCGATCACCGCAGGTGTCCCCTCCGTTGTGATGAGTGATTGGCGTATGTCGTTCAGGGTAGGTGTCATTGGAGTGTGCGGTGGAGCATATGCTGATATGAGTGTAAATGATGCCGTTGTTGACGAGCAAGTGATCGATGTTACGCGAGAAGAGATGAACGATGGAAAGATGTCAAAACGATTTGTGGCAACGACGATGGCTGTTCTAGGTGCTGATAGCGCCTTGAAAATCAAATAATTTTCAGGTATGCCCGGAATGTCGTTTCCCCTCGTGTAGGGATCCGAGAGGAGTGCGAAATCGAAATTAGCCTCTCGGATTCGGTCTAATAATGTTGGAGTTGCGTTTTTGCAATGGTCTAAATTTGCCTGTATAATTGAAAAAGAAATTTGGGAAGTCATGTTAAAAGTGAGAGGCCGAATAGGGATTTGGAAAATATGTTACGATTTTGCAATTCGGAAACAGTCCAATCAGGTGCTAACGGGTAAGAACACGAGGGGAAACGACTCATTGCGATACCTAAGACGTGCATCTGAGTTCTGGAGGGGAGGAAATAAGGGTGGGAATTGATAATAATGAAGAAAAATGGGAATGAAATAAATGGGAAAACACAGATACACGTCTCAGAACTGAAACCTGGCCACACATACTCTGAGGTTTGTTTACAATTAGCGTATCCGCAATTGAGAAGTTTGGGAAGAAATGATGGTTTTTAAGATATGTGTAGCGAGGAAAAATTAATAAAAGAATATAGAGTGTGGCCAGGAATGTATTTTGGGAACGGATTAAAAATATTTTTGTTATTTTTCCAAGGCGCCATCGTTGTGCGTGGTTGAAAAATATGGTAGCAAACGCACCGAGCGGCGCGTCTCTTTTGACTGAGGCGCGAGGGAACCGTGCGAAGGAAAGACTTGGTGTGTAGCGTGCGGAATGCTGTAGAATAAATATAAACAGGAAAGTTTGAAATCGAACGCTCACTACCTGATTAGTATGGAAAATTAAGGTTGAAGAGAAATGAAATAAAATAAACAGGTGTGTGTTAAACATAGAAAGAGAAAAGTTAATGTGAGCGCCGTTTTGTGTTTTCAACTGTAGAAGTGAAAGAAAAAAAGAAATAGAAATACAGCACGCTTTAGAAAAATCGTTGTGAAGAAGAGGAAGATGCTTTGACGAAATTTGGAGCTGGCGCGCGCACCGCCTTGCGCCGCGCCAGGTGCTTCTAATTATGAAAGGAAAATACACGGTAAATACGTCGTTATGTCACCAGCGGGCCGAATAACATCTGTAAGCCGCTTCAGGGTGGAAGGAGCAACTGGTGCATACGGCGTAGAACAAATAGCGTTTGAGGAATGCCTCCGCTATATACAGGGTCTGCAGGGATCGACACCTGTGTTTATTTACACAGATTCTTTGTCGATTCTTGCAGCTCTAGCCGCACCAAAAACATTAAATACCAAAATTTACGAAATCAAGTGTTTGCTTAAATCTATTATCACACGGAGGCCGATCAGACTCTATCACGTTCCTGCACATGCAGGCGTGCTAGGCAACGAGCTCGCGGACATTGTTGCATCGCGAGAGGGAACCGGAATATTTAATTTCATTCCGGACACGTACAATTTGCCCACCTCGTTTCCTCCTGTGAAGCCAATTATTCATCTCACTACTGGTCATGGCCGATTCCCTCATTACCTTCATCGGTTCGGCCTTTCACCATCGTCGCGGTGCCCTTGCGGTGCCCCAGAGGGCGACGTCACTCATTATCTCACGTCATGTTCATTAACATCAACTCATCGTCAGAACTTAAACCCGCCGGCTCCTCCTAACCATGATGCAAGGGTTTGGCATAATTGGCTCGATTCTAAAAGAAACTGTGCGTGGTTGATTCGGCTTGTCAAATTTATTAGCTCCAACATACCGGATTATAAACGTCAAAATTCAGTTAATTATTAGATTTGTATTTTAATTTTTATTTTTTTTTCTTTCTTATTTTTTTGTGGTATCGCAAAATTCAGTCTTTCTTTCAGGGCCAATCAGGCCAAATGAGGTGAGCACTCTCGTGCTCGCCCTGAAAAGAATAATTGAACTTGCGATTTCAATTTTGTAAATATTGTATGTGCTCTATATATGTGTACATAGTGTCATTTTGTAAATACTGTATATAGTGTATATATATGTATATATAATGTACATATGCCCTTTCTTTAAAATATATTTTGTATATAGACCTGTAAATACCGAATGTGCAAATTGTGTATATGTATATACCATAATAATTTTTTTTCCACATTTACAATTATTCCTTTATGTTATCCTTCTCTACTCCTTCTGTCTTCCTCTTTTGTTGTGTTCTCTCCCAAATTTCTACTTTCAGATCGCTCCGGACCTCCTGCCTTCAAAATTCGACCACAACCATCAATCCTAACAACAACGGAAAATTTATTCGACAAATAAAATTAGATGTTCTTTCTTGGGGGAGGGGAACGGGGTTGTCTATGTATACCTTTACTGACAAAATTTCTACTATATGTAATTAATATTTAAATTTGGCACCTTTATTGATTATTATCCCCCAGTAAATAAAACAGCTCTGCGAGGCTAGCCCACCCTCTGTGCTCGTTGAACCCTTCGGACACAGATGCGTTACCGTGCCCACTTTTATTTTTATAATTGGCTTTTTCCACCAAATTTAAACATTTTGGCCGACTGGGCCCTTTTCATTTAATTTTGATTGGTTTAAGCCTGTTATAGCTTAGCTGGTGCAGGCTCTTTCTCATTCCGCTTTATTTTTGATTTTACTTTCCAACATTGTCAGGAATGAGACTTTGGATTGGGGCGGTACATCTGGGGGCGGCCCCAGTCAAACTCCCCGCCTGACACTGTCCTCGGAACAGATCGTGCAGGCCTTCCGCAACGCCCCGAAGGGATCACGGGAACCCGCACTTGGCGCTAGAAGCGTGGACAACACATTGGTCCGCTTTCCGCTCCACCGAGTAAGTAAAGAAACGATGAGAGTAGTGGTATTTCACTGACGGCCACGAGGACCCCGCCGAAACGAGGCCGTATCCCGCGACCTCCCACTTATGCTACACCTCTCATGTCTCTTCACAGAGTCAGACTAGAGTCAAGCTCAACAGGGTCTTCTTTCCCCGCTGATTTTGCCAAGCCCGTTCCCTTGGCTGTGGTTTCGCTAGATAGTAGATAGGGACAGTGGGAATCTCGTTAATCCATTTATGCGCGTCACTAATTAGATGACGAGGCATTTGGCTAGTAACTAAAATTTCCCTGATGTGGTCAGGGTTAGGTAGCCCCCCGAGAGTGTGCCTAGAAAAATGGGTTTGCGTGGCCAAGTGGGCGAAGTGAAACTTCGCCATAACTGGTCATTAGCCCACTTGACTGCACTGCAAGCCCCCGCTAGGGTGTGCCGCAGTGTCAGAAAGAAAAAAAGTAATATTTGTAGGTGTACAGGCAAAGAGTAGTAAGTCTCGGGGGGCAACGGGTAAAAAGTTATACGACGCGCCGGAAAAGCCGGTAAAATGACATAAAAGCAAGTTAGCGGAACACAAAGCAGAAGGGTTAATAAAAAGAATAAAAATAAGACCTCACTAAACGACTAAGCTGCGGAATCTGCTGAGCACGATGATGCTGCCCAGCAGTGCCTTAGCGGAGAGCCAACCGAGGTCGGCTCTTGTAAGGCCCAATGCCTGTCCGGCAGCTAAGGTATTGTTGCATAACATTGAGCGGGCCCCAAACGCCATCCCCCAAACGGAGACGGTCTTCCCCGGGAAGAGACCCCTGAGGCACTCGTATTTCTGCCTCTTGTAAGCGCACATGCTGCTAAGAATGCCAACATTTGTGTCCCAAGTAACTGCAAAGTCCACGATGTGGACATCATCGCCATCCTCCACAATCATGTCCGGCCTTAGCCGGGCACCGGTTGGTGCAGAAAACGTCTTCTCACGCAAAATAGTTGCGGTGGGCTTTTTCTCTCTCACCATTCGCTCAGCTTGCTGGGCGAGGTAATTGTGCCGGGCTGTCCTCGGTTGATCGAGAATTCTGCATTCTTGGAGAATGTGGTAGGCGGTCTCTGGTGCTTTCTTGCAGCGTCTGCAGATACGGTCGGCTGGATCGGTTGAGTGCCGATTGTGCAGAGTTCGTGTGGGATATAAGTTAGTGCGCAGACGGAGGGCCTTGATGCGATCTCCATCCCGGAGCAGTTTGGAGTCGTGTGAGAGCCACGCATTGGCTGTAAATTGAGCTTTATGTGCGAAAAGGTCCTTGTTGTTATAGCCTCCCTGCAGCCTCTTCCACCACTGCAGGGATCCTTTCTTTATCGCTCGAGCGAGGTCCTGCTGCGCTGTTGTGCCCTCTGGCACCTCAAAAGCATCGGAGATACGCTTGTAGCTTTTGTTAAGGACTAGATCAAACAGCTCATCTACTGCGGGCTCGCCGAGCCTCAATAGCCTGGCAAGGGCCTTCAGCTGGACTGATTGTGCCACTCGTCTAAGCTGAATCAGGCCGAGGCCACCGCAGCGTGATGGCATCCACAGATGTGTGTTCGGAAAACTGTGGGGCAGGTGCAAAGCCTTCTTCACAGCCTTTCCCAGGAGGCGATCCAATTTCCCTGCCTCTGACTCCACCTCCAAGGAGTTGGAAGCTGTGTAGAGAAAGGCAGGCATGATCAGTTGTCGGAAACAGTAGAGTTTCTGAAAAGGCTTCAGAGCAGCTCCCGCAATAAGTTCCATAAGCCTCAAGGTTTTCTCACCGGCCACCTTGGGGGCCTTGTTGACAAAGAGGTCCAGGCCCAGGTAACGAATGGGGCCACTACGTCCGATCGGAGAGATGAAAGCGCCAGCCACCATGACGGGGGGCAGCTCGTAGTTGAAGGACTTCATTGAGTGGTCCACCCTCCAACCAAAATACTGCGTCTTCTGCAGATTTAGGAATAGGCCTATGTTCTTGAGGTAAGCCTCAGTTTGACTGAGTAGTGCCTTGAGTCCCTCCAAGGTGTCGGACACCAGGAGCAAGTCGTCCGCGAATCCGAGACATGAAATGTGTGAGCCCCCGAGGGAAAGGCCAAGGGAGGAGTCATTGAGCCCCTGGAGAAGGGGATCCAAAACGCAGTTGAACAGGAAGGGTGACAAGGGGTCACCCTGCTTGATCCCTCTCCTCACAGGGACCCTGATGCCATCCGTGGTACCATCCGTCCAGAAGGTGGTGGTGGAGTGGCGGTACATCTCTCTAAGTACCTCTATGTACCTAGCGGGCACCCCCCGTTCCTGCAATGCAGAAAACAAAGCCAGGTGCGATACATTGTCGAAGGCTTTCCGAACATCCAGGCTGGCTGCAAACAGTGGGCGCCGCTTCTTTTTAAAGGCGCGCATGACAGCCTGTAGGAGCAGCAGGTTGGATGACGTGCTGTTTCCGTCCGCAAAGCCAGCCTGAAATCGGTGGAACCTATTGTTCGCCGCGAGCCGTTGCAGCAGTACCTTCGCAAAAAGCCTGTATAGAATAGGCGAGACCGTGATAGGCCTGAAGTCTCCTGGGCCACTAGGATTGGCACACTTAGGGATGAAGATTGTCCTAGCGACTCGCATCTCCAATGACAAGAGAGTCATAGTTACTCCCGCCGTTTACCCGAGCTTTTTTGAATTTCTTCACGTTGACATTCAGAGCACTGGGCAGAAATCACATTGCGTCAAGCACCGATCAACGGCCATCGCAATGCTTTGTTTTAATTAGACAGTCGGATTCCCTCGGTCCGTGCCAGTTCTGAGTTGGCTGTTTTCTGCCGGCCGAAGCAAGAACCTCGGGCACGAAGCCCCCGGAACAAGCACAGCTGTGGCTTTCCACAGGAAGGTCCCGACGCTGGTCCGGGCTCGGCCGCACCGCTTTTTACGGCGGCGAGCCTCGCCCAGTCCCGGTGCAGTGCCATTCCTGCTTCTGGACCCCAGCCCGACCGGCTCAGCCCTCAGAGCCAATCCTTTTCCCAAGGTTACGGATCCGTTTTGCCGACTTCCCTTACCTACATTGGTCTAGAGACTAGAGGCTGTTCACCTTGGAGACCTGCTGCGGATATGGGTACGGTGCGGCACGAAAATCACACTCCCTCACTCGGATTTTCAAGGGCCGACAGGAGCGCACCGGACAGCGCAAGAGCCGCACTGCTCTACGGAGCCACCGTCCCTATCTCGGGGTGAACCCATTCCAGGGACTCGATCTCCTTACAGAGAAAAGAAAACTCTTCCCGGGGCTCCCATCGGCGTCTCCGAGCTGGTTTGCATTGCCGCACTGGGCCCCGAAGGACCGATCTCCGTAGCCGGGTTCGGGACTGTTAACCCGATTCCCTTTCGGTTGCAGCGGGGCGTCTCCGATTCGACAGACAGAGCTGCACAAACGCGCCCGCTTCTGAAAGGATTTCTCCTTTCCCTAAGGACCGACTGACCCATGTTCAACTGCTGTTCACATGGAACCCTTCTCCACTTCAGTCCTCAAGGTTCTCACTTGAGTATTTGCTACTACCACCAAGATCTGCACCAGCGGCGGCTCCAGGCGGGCTCACGCCCGACACCTTCAACGCACACCGCTGCGGCCCTCCTACTCGTCGCGGCTTAGCACCCCCACAGTTCGTGCTACTCTGCCAGCGACGGCCGGGGATAGGCGCGACGCTAGAGCGCCATCCATTTTCGGGGCTAGTTGCTTCGGCAGGTGAGTTGTTACACACTCCTTAGCGGATTCCGACTTCCATGGCCACCGTCCTGCTGTCTTAAGCAACCAACACCCTTCATGGGTTCTCATGAGCGTCCCGACTCGGGCGCCTTACCCCGGCGTTTGGTTCATCCCACAGCGCCAGTTCTGCTTACCAAAAGTGGCCCACTTGGCACTCTCATCGCAGCGGGAGGCCTCAACCCAGAAGGCCTCCCGTACACCCATTGAAAGTTTGAGAATAGGTTGAGGACGTTTCGACCCCAATGCCTCTAATCATTCGCTTTACCAGGTGTGACTGCTCTCCCATCGAGCGCCAGCTATCCTGAGGGAAACTTCGGAGGGAACCAGCTACTAGATGGTTCGATTGGTCTTTCGCCCCTATACCCGGATCGGACGATCGATTTGCACGTCAGAATCGCTTCGGACCTCCACCAGAGTTTCCTCTGGCCTCGTCCTGCCCGGGCATAGTTCACCATCTTTCGGGTGCCAACGTGTGCGCTCTCGCTCCGCCCCGGCGACAAGAGAGCGCCTGGGACGGGCCGTTGCTGCGCCCACACCCCTGTGCGGTGCGGGATCGCAACGCGGCCCGCGAAGGGCCTTCACGTTTCATTGCGCCATTGGGTTTCGGGAGACCCATTGACTCGCGCACATGTTAGACTCCTTGGTCCGTGTTTCAAGACGGGTCGGGTGGGTTACCGACCTACTCGCCGCAAACCACGATAGCGCCTCCGCGGGAGAATTCCCCGCTCGCCCGGCTTCTAGCCGCCAGCCCGCCGCCACGGGACCAACCCAGACAACAGGAGGCGACAAGCTTGCCCAGCGGGTCCTCCGCTCCGATTCCAGAGGGCGTCATCGTTCGGGCCTCCCGACAGCCGGGAGAAGCCCATGGGGCCTGGACGGGGTGACGAACTCTTCGTGCACGGCAAGGTATAACTCCCGCGAACCGTCCCCGAGGGGACGGGCAGGTCACCTCCACAGCCGGACTCAAAGTCGTACTTTTCCCATTTACCCGCGTCCGTCGCGGCGTTCTACCGGCGGTGGGAAGTGCGCACCCCGGAGACCGCGTCCGCGCACTGGCAGCCGGAACAGCCCCCCGAAAGGAGCCGTTTACCCGACGCCGCCAGCTCGGCAGTCGTCCGGAGACTGAATCCCACCGCTTTCGAGCTTCGAGGGCCCACCCGTTTTACTCTAAGCGGTTTCACGTACTCTTGAACTCTCTCTTCAAAGTTCTTTTCAACTTTCCCTCACGGTACTTGTTGACTATCGGTCTCTCGGTCGTATTTAACCTTAGATGGAGTTTACCACCCACTTAGGGCTGCACTCTCAAGCAACCCGACTCACGGGAGGCTTCGTCCCGGGCGCGCAACGGCGGAGACGGGCCTGGCACCCACTCTGGGACAAGCCCCTGTCAGGGGGACTTGCACCGTCAAAAACTCCCGGGAACGTTGCCTCCCATACACCACATTTCCCGACCGCCTGCAAGGACGGGGGATTCGGTGCTGGGCTAGGTCCCGTTTCGCTCGCAGCTACTCAGGGAATCCCTGTTGGTTTCTTTTCCTCCGCTTAGTGATATGCTTAAATTCAGCGGGTTGTCTCGCCTGATCTGAGGTCGACAGCAATGAAATGCATTGTCCTCCAACTCGGTCCGATAACTTTTCGGCGCGGTCGAGCGCGCTCCACTCGTCCGTCTCCCTTTTTTGCGCGGCTCGCGCCTTCCGCCCATTCCTCGCTTTTTTTTTCGCAGTCGGCAACACCCTCGGCGACGTGCGAGCGAGACTGGAAGGCGCCGCATGGCCGGCGCTCGGGACGGCGCGCGCATATCGGTTGCGCCGAAAACGAACCATTGAGTAGGAAGAAGCAACCCCCGACCGCCGCGGTCGACTGAATGCCGCCTCTCGTCTCTTTCCCTCGAGCGAGAGACGAACGTACAACCTGGCGTAGGGGCATCTTCACAAAAGATTTTGCGTCGCCCCTGCCCCAACTGGAGTGGCCCAGTTTTTTTCGGGACAGAGACTGCGAAGCACTTAGACCGACGGCGGACAACGCTCGTAACGAGATACGCGTCCGTTCGACCCGTACTAGACAATGCTTGAGCAGAAAGACTCCTTTCCCTCGGAGCCCGTGAGGATCCCTTTAGCGCGCCGCATGGCAGCGCGCGCCTCTGCGCCTACAAACTCTCCTCTAGCGTCAACGCGTTCACACCCGGTCGTTTCCCCGCACAACCCGGCGCGAGATCTCCCTTCTTCTCGCGCGGGCGTGCACGGACCAGGCGCTCCCGTCTCTCGCGTTTCGCGAGGAAAGTTTGTTTCCACTCTCTCCGTAGGCCAGCCCGCAAATGCCGCTCTGGCGCTCGTCCTTCCGGCCTCGTCTCCCTTGAACGACCGCACTGCAGGTAATCCCTTCCTGCGGCAATCGCCTCTCTCGGAGACCCGGACGACGCGCAACTGGCAGCCTGCGCGGCCCTCGGCACAAAGCGTGGCGCAGGGCGACCCCGACTCGACCGCCTTTCGCGCGGGCGCAAGGGTTCGACCCACGTCTCTCCTCAATTTGCGCAGTCTTTCGAGGGATCTTCGGCGTTTCGTACAGAGCCGTCCTTGATGCCGACACGGTCAAAACGAGTCGCCGGCGACGCCATCCCTGGGCGCCGGCGCCTCTCTTGATATATGATCCGACCCTCAGACAGACGAACCCAAGGGAAGACCCAAGGGCGCAATGTGCGTTCGAAGAATCAGTGCTCAGTGTGTCCTGCAATTCACACCAAGTCTCGCAGCTGGCTGCGTTCTTCATCGACCCGAGAACCGAGTGATCCACCGCTTAGAGTCGTGCGTTTGGTTTGTTCAATTCCGTACAGTACAACAAAGGGTTTCAGACACCCAGGCTTTTCCCCTGGTCTCCAGTGTCGCAGTTTTGTCCAACTCCTGCAACATCTCGCAGCGTTTCGTTCGGCCTCTGTGCCAGCCTGCAAGCGGCTCGGGCGCTGCGCCTCTGCGAAAAGGCTTGTGCAGTGATAGTGCTACTCGAGAGGAAGCGTGTGAGCAGCGTGCGGTCCCCATTTTCCTTCTCCGTGGTGCTATGGGCCAAAAAATCATGTGCGCGTCACAGAGCCCCTTGTGACGCCGCACTATCAAGGAACCAAGAAAGAGTCATCAATTGGGTTTCATCAGAGGGGTTTCGCACCAGCACGGTAGAAGGGTTTGATAAAAGTTCTGCTGTTCACATGGTCATCTGCTGTTCACATCACAACTGCTGTTCACATTTCGACCGCCGCTCTCAAGCACCTTCTCTCCCCGGTGGATCGCTCCTGGATAGATCCGTACAGCGACGCTTCTCATGGGTGGCCTCTTGGACCGACCTCTATCAACGTCACGCTGCCGCGATCTCATCCTCCACCGTCTACCACTTTTGCACAAAGGAGCCGCTATCAACTTCGCATAAGAGGCCTTGCGCACCGCTCAGCATTGGAGCCGGACAGCGCTTACTTGACAATCCGCAAGAAGAGAGTCAGTCGGACTACTCCCGCAACGGGAGCCCACCAACCACAAGTGTCTCGGACGGCTTTTCGGTGGCGCACCGACAGACTACTCGGAAACCGGGAAGGACGAAGCCCCGAGAGAACCTCAAGGCCGCGAATGCGTTCGAGTGCGGGATTATAACCCCGTCGTCCTTTTTGTTCCCGAAGTCTCCTTTCGCGCCATCGGCACGGCGCCTAATATCGCGCCCGACGAGCGAGCGTCAGACGTTCACCACGCCTTGAACGAAGCAAACGACATCCAGAGCCAGCGAGCTGCGGTTCCTCTCGTACTTCGCAGCAGCGCCGCCGTTCCCTTGGCAGCGGGCAGACCTTTCCCTCGGCCCGCGCTACCGACTCGAACGCAAAGAGCTTCGCAGCAGAGTTAGCGAGCAGCGTTTCCTCTCGTACTTCGCTGCAGCGCCGCCGTTCCCTTGGCGGCGCGCAGGCCACTGACTCGGCCCGCGCTACCGACTCTGCGCAACTCTCTGCAAAAGAGCCAGCGAGTAGCGTTTCCGCTCGTACTTCGCAGCAGCGCCGCCGTTCCCTTGGCGGCGCGCAGGCCTTACCCTGAGCCTGCGCTACGGACTCTGACGCAAAAAGAAGTAGCCGCAGCAAAGCTAGCGAGCCGCGTTTCCTCTCGTACTTCGCAGCAGCGCCGCCGTTCCCTTGGCGGCGGGCAGGCCTTTCCCTCGGCCCGCACCACAGACTCCGTGCGTCGCTTCGAAAAAGCGGATGAGTTCTTCGATAACCGAAAGCCCACCGTCATAGGTGCGTTACGCCGTTTGTACCCGCGGAAGCCGACCGTCCGACAATCCCTTGGTGACGGAGCTCCGCTGGGCGTAACAATTTGTGCAGAGAAGCGGCTTCAGAATCTCGCAACTCCGCGGTGAAAGGCCATCCCCCGCTTTTAAGTGGGGGCGGCGCCGGGCGTGACAAGCACAGTCCGGTAATGATCCTTCCGCAGGTTCACCTACGGAAACCTTGTTACGACTTTTACTTCCTCTAAATGATCAAGTTTGGTCACCTTTCCAACAGACCGGCGCAACCGAAAGGCCGCGCCGGACATCGGTCCGAAGACCTCACTAAATCATTCAATCGGTAGTAGCGACGGGCGGTGTGTACAAAGGGCAGGGACGTAATCAACGCGAGCTTATGACTCGCGCTTACTGGGAATTCCTCGTTCAAGGGGAACAATTGCAAGCCCCTATCCCAATCACGAAAGAAGTTCCACGGGTTACCCAGTCTTTTCAGACAGGGATAAAGACACGCTGCTTCCTTCAGTGTAGCGCGCGTGCGGCCCCGGACATCTAAGGGCATCACAGACCTGTTATTGCTCTGTTTCGTGCGGCTAGGAGCCGCTTGTCCCTCTAAGAAGGTTGTAAGGTGCTGGGAACCCCGCACCTATTTAATAGGCTAGAGTCTCGTTCGTTATCGGAATTAACCAGACAAATCGCTCCACCAACTAAGAACGGCCATGCACCACCATCCACCGAATCAAGAAAGAGCTCTCAATCTGTCAATCCTCCCAGTGTCCGGGCCGGGTAAGTTTTCCCGTGTTGAGTCAAATTAAGCCGCAGGCTCCACTCCTGGTGGTGCCCTTCCGTCAATTCCTTTAAGTTTCAGCTTTGCAACCATACTTCCCCCGGAACCCAAATACTTTGGTTTCCCGGAAGCTGCCCGCCGAGTCATTTGAGTAACTCAGGCGGATCGCTGGTTGGCATCGTTTATGGTCAGAACTAGGGCGGTATCTGATCGCCTTCGAACCTCTGACTTTCGTTCTTGATCAAAGAAAACATTCTTGGCAAATGCTTTCGCAGTAGTTCGTCTTGCGACGGTCCAAGAATTTCACCTCTAGCGCCGCAATACGAATGCCCCCGTCTGTTCCTCTTAATCATTACCCCGTATTCCAAAAACCAACAGAACAGAAACAGGGTCTTGTTCTATTATTCCATGCAAGTTTATTCAGGCGACTCGCCTGCGTTGAGCACTCTAATTTTTTCAAAGTAAAAGCGCAGGCCACCTCGAGACGCACCAATGAAGGGCACCAAGAGAGGACCGGCATGATGTTCAGTACGAGCCGTCGCATCGGGTAGATGCACTACTCGTCTGGAACTGAGATCCAACTACGAGCTTTTTAACCGCAGCAGCTTTAGTATACGCTATTGGAGCTGGAATTACCGCGGCTGCTGGCACCAGACTTGCCCTCCAATTGATCCTCGTTAAAGGATTTAGAGTGTACTCATTTCAATTACGGGGCCTCAAAAGAGTCCCGTATTGTTATTTTTCGTCACTACCTCCCCGTGCCGGGGGTGGGTAATTTGCGCGCCTGCTGCCTTCCTTGGATGTGGTAGCCGTTTCTCAGGCTCCCTCTCCGGAATCGAACCCTGATTCTCCGTTACCCGTAACAACCATGGTAGGCAAGTAACCTACCATCGAAAGTTGATAAGGCAGACACTTGAAAGAAACGTCGCCGGCTCATGGCCATGCGATCAGCACAAAGTTATCCAGAGTCACCACAGAGTACGGGCAGAACCCGATGGGTCTTGGTCTAATAAAAGCGCCCGTCAGCCAAAGGCCTTCAGGCTCAATGCATGTATTAGCTCTAGAATTGCCACAGTTGTCCAAGTAGAAAGAAACGATCTAAGGAACCATAACTGATTTAATGAGCCATTCGCGGTTTCGCCTTATTTCGGCATGTACTTAGACATGCATGGCTTAATCTTTGAGACAAGCATATGATTACTGGCAGGATCAACCAGGTAGATGCATAGGCAATACCCCGCCACGGGTGCCTTTGTCGCAGCGCTTTCGAGGCCGCCTTTAGGCGCCCCAGCGCGCGACGCATCTTATTTTGTGCGTCGTTCGAGCTCGCTGCGACGTCCGCCCCGTGGGGCCGGATCTCGTCGCGCGGCAAGAGAGCACGTGCCTTTGGGCAGAAACATTTGTAACGCGCTCACCGGTGCGCACGCGGCACGAGGCCGTGGCGTTCGTGCACCGGACGCCGCTTGCTGCGTTGCCGATACGGCCAAGCCGCCAGACGACGGGACACGCCCGCGTCTTAGGCGCACTTGCTCGGAATCGAGTTCCGGACAGCACGGAACACACCTCAAAACACAGTGGAAACAGCGTCGTCCGACAACCAGCCCCCATCGCAGACGCGGATGAGGCTGCAGACGAATGCCGTGGGGTCGAGACAGCGTGTTGGTCCGCCGCCTCTACACCCCCATATAATAGCAGCGATAAATACCCAGACCTTCCTGGGTAAACGACTGGCCGTACTCGAGGAAAATCCGCCGTAAAGTAGACGGCGAATCGTGCGCGCACGTCGCGCGCTCGGCGCCCGCAATCGTACTCGAGAAATGATCACCGAGAACGTGAGCCCTTCAATGCAAAACAGTCCCACAGTGGTGCGTCTCGCCGGCCGTACACGAACACCCTGCCGCGCCGCAGCGGCCGCGAACGAGCGGCCCTGCTCGAAACGGCTTCGCCCCAGAAGGCACTGAATCGTCCGCGACCTACGACGGCACATCGCGGCGCCCCGACCGCGGCCGTACTCGTGGACTATGCTGCGCGGGCCTGCTCGAAAGGGCAGCGCCGCAGAAAGCGCTGGCTCTTGCGCGACCTACAACGGCGCGCCGCCCCGACCGCGGCCGTACTCGTGGACTAAGCTGCACGCGAACGGGCCTGCTCGAAAGGGCTGCGCCGCAGAAAGCGCTGGCTCGTGCGCGACCTGCAACGGCGCGCCGCGGCGCCCCAACTGCGGCCGTACTCGTGGAATATGGTGCACGCGCGCGGACCTGCTCGAAAGGGCTGCGCCGCAGAAAGCGCCGAATCGTGCGCAACCGACAACGGCGCGCTGCGGCACCCCGCCGGTGCCCGTAGTCGTGGACTCTGCCGCCGGCGCGCGCGGGGCGGTGACGCGCTCACCCAACTTTGGTCGAAGTCGAGCAATGCTCGTTTATGAACCCCTAGCTGTGCAGCCGCTCTCATTCCGAGATTGCGAAATATTGTCGTTTCGCGGCCGACTGGGAGCGCAAAACAGCTTTTGGACTTTGCCGTTCGAGCGCGCGCTTCAAAATGTCTTGGTTGCCTGAGCCACTAGGGCCCTATATATATGCAGCGATAAATACCCTGACCTACTTGGGTCTTTTTGCGCGTCTGCCGGGGCGAAGTTCGGCTTTGCCGCACGGCGCGTTACTTTGAAATCGAGCTTACGGATGCGTCGCGTACTCGTGAACTTTAACGCCTCTGCTCGGGCGCGGTCCACCTCGACGGGGCTTCGCCGCAGAAGGCCCTGAATGGTGAGCCACATGTAGCGGCATACCCCGGCGCCCCGACCGCCGCCGTACTCGTGGACTATGCTGCACGCGCGCGGTCTTCCTCGAGAGGGGGCTTCGCCGCAGGAGGCGCTGAATCGTGCGCGACCTATACAGCGGCGCAACCCGGCGCCCCGACCGTACTCGTGGTCAGTGCTGCACGCGCGCGCGCTCCTGCTCGAAAGTGTTGCGCCGCAGAAAGTGCCGACTGGTGCGCGACCTGCAATGGCGCGCCGCGTCGCCCCGCCGGGATGGCCGTGGTCGTGGACTCTGCCGCCGGCGCGCAAGCGGCGGCGACGCGGCTACACAACTTTGGCCAAAGTCGACCAGTGCTCGTTCTCGTACTACTAGCTGTGCAAGCGCTTTCATTCCGAGATCGTCGAGGTCGCGAAATCTTGTCGTTTCGCGGCCGACTGGGTGCGCAAAACAGGTTTTGGACTTTGCCGTTCGAGCGCGCGCTTGAACATGTCTTGGTTGCCTGAGCCACTAGGGCCCTATATGTATGCAGCGATAAATACCCTGACCTACTTGGGTCTTTTTGCGCGTCTGCCGGGGCGAAGTTCGGCTTCGCCGCACGGCACGTTACTTTGAAATCGAGCTTACGGATGCGTCTCGTGCCCTTGGAATTCACCACACGGCACTAATCGAAAGGGATTAGTCGCACGCGAAAAAGCTTCACCTTGCGAAAAGTTTGTTGAACACAAAATAAAAAAAAATAGAGTTTTGCTCGCGCCATCTCCCCAGCAATAATTTGTGAGGTCCCGCTTTTGTTGTTTCTACAGCGGTCGCTAGCTGTTTGTCTCTGTACCAGTGTTGTAAAGAGGAAAAAAAAACAGAAAAAAAACGAGGGCTGTAGATTTTCAGGTGACTTGAAAATTCATTCATTAAATCGTTTTTATCATGCCAACATTTGAGAGCCATAATATTAATGGCATTTTATAATATTTCCTATTTAAAAAATATAATAAAAGAAATTGTTTATAGGGCCTTCGAAAGCAATTCGCTTTCAAATGTGATGCAGCATGTAAATATTACTCTGAGATGTACCACGGGAAGCTGTTCAAAACTGCATAGCGGCTTTGCCCCAGTGCACCTTGGCGCTTCTTCCTCGTTGGAGCTCGTTGCGACTAAAAAAGCGGCGCGAAAGCTGTTGTAGCAACGCGTACCATTCGTCCGCGTCAAGTCGCAATCGGGGGACGAGTCGTCGCAAAAGCGTAGCGCGGAAAAGCCGACTAAAACCAGCCTAATCTTGCGAACGGGACCAATTTTCACGTCCTTTTAATATCTTTCACGCGTTGAAATAGATTTGTGTAGATTTTTAAATGCTGGCAGCATTAAAATGGCATCGAACCTTTCATGCTCGTCGCTAGTTCACCTACGGCGAGAGGGGAACTGTTGTTACTCCCGTCGTTTACCCGCGTTTTCTCAAAGCCTGTTTACCTCTGAAATCGGACCAAAGAACTGTTGCTATTGCCACTTTTCACCAATTCCGCACAAGCGAAAAAAGTTGTTAATAAAAAACACGACCCTGGCCAGCATCCTAGTGAATGCTTAAATCGTAAGAAATTAAACATTGTAATTAAAAAACACGAATGTATTTACTAGCCGGCAAGGTTCGCTCCACGGTTACACATCCGTAATTTTCTTTAGTTTTCAGTCTCACCGCATGTTAAACAGCGGTCGCTTAATTAGTCCTGAGAGCAGAAACTTGGCTGTTGAGTGTCCAGCGCTGCATTAAAATACAATAAAATAAATTGTTTATTCGGGCCTTCGAAATCATTTCGGATTGAAACGTCAAGAAGGGTGTAAATAATACTCTGGGACGTACTGCGGGCCGCTTTTCCAAACCGCGTCTGCCGGGGCGATATCGCGTAGGGAGATAGAGCGGCTTTGCCGCAGCACATCTTGCCATTTCTTTCTGGATGGAGCTCGTTGCGACTAAAAAAAAAGGCGCCAGAGCTGTTGTAGCAAACGCGTACCATTCGTCCGCGTCAAGTCTCGATCGGGGGACGAGTCGTCGCAAAAGTGTAGCGCGGAAAAGCCGACTTAAAGCAGCCTAATCTTGCGAATGGGACCAATTTTCACGCCCTTTTAATATTTCTTCACGCGTTGAATTAGATTTGCGTAATTTTTAAACGCTTGCAGCATTAAAATGGCATCGAAGTTTTCATGCTCGTCGCTAGTTCACGTACGGCGAGAGGGGAAATTTTGTTACTCCCGTCATTTATCCGCGTTTTCTCAAAGCCTGTTTACCACTGAAATCGGACCACAAGTCGCCTAGTGTGGGAGGAGAACTGTGAAGCGAGTAGAACTGCCTCTCCACACACACACACACACGCAGAGAGAAAAAGCATTTTCACTCTATACAAGAACTGTTGCGATTGCCACTTGTCACCAATTCCGCACATACGAATAAAGTTGTTAAAAAAAAAAATACGCCCCTGGCCAGCATCCCAGTAAATGTGCATATCGTAAGAAATTTAGCATTGGAATTAAAAAGCACGAATTTATTTACAAGCCGGCAAGGTTCACTCCACAGTTACACATCGGTAATTTTCTTAAGTTTCCAGTCTCACCGCATGTTAAGCATGCGGTCGCTTAATTAGTCCTCAGAGCAGAAACTCGGCTGTTGAGTGTCCAGCGATGCGTAAAAATACAATGAAGGAAATTGTTTATTGGGGCCATCGAAATCATTTCGGATTGAAACGTCAAGAAGGGTGTAAATAATACTCTGGGACGTACTGCGGGCCGCTTTTCCAAACCGCGTCTGCCGGGGCGATATCGCGTAGGGAGATAGAGCGGCTTTGCCGCAGCACACCTTGCCATTTCTTTCTCTATGGAGCTCGTTGCGACTAAAAAAAGGCGCCAGAGCTGTTGTAGCAAACGCGTACCATTCGTCCGCGTCAAGTCTCGATCGGGGGACGAGTCGTCGCAAAAGTGTAGCGCGGAAAAGCCGACTTAAAGCAGCCTAATCTTGCGAATGGGACCAATTTTCACGTTCTTTTAATATTTCTTCACGCGTTGAATTCGATTTGCGTAATTTTTAAACGCTTGCAGCAATAATATGGCATCGAACCTTTCATGCTCGTCGCTAGTTCACGTACGGCGAGAGGGGAAATTTTGTTACTCCCGTCGTTTACCCGCGTTTTCTCAAAGCCTGTTTACTACTGAAATCGGACCACAAGTCGCCTAGTGTGGGAGGAGAGCTGTGAAGGGAGTAGAACTGCCTCTCCACACACACACACACGCAGAGAGAAAAAGCATTTTCACTGTATACAAGAACTGTTGCGATTGCCACTTGTCACCAATTCCGCACATACGAATAAAGTTGTTAAAAAAAAAATACGCCCCTGGCCAGCATCCCAGTAAATGTGCATATCGTAAGAAATTTAGCATTGGAATTAAAAAGCACGAATTTATTTACAAGCCGGCAAGGTTCACTCCACAGTTACACATCGGTAATTTTCTTAAGTTTCCAGTCTCACCGCATGTTAAGCATGCGGTCGCTTAATTAGTCCTCAGAGCAGAAACTCGGCTGTTGAGTGTCCAGCGATGCGTAAAAATACAATGAAGGAAATTGTTTATTGGGGCCATCGAAATCAATTCGCATTGAAACGTCAAGAAGGGTGTAAATAATACTCTGGGACAAACTGCGGGCCGCTTTTCCAAACCGCGTCTGCCGGGGCGATATCGCGTAGGGAGATAGAGCGGCTTTGCCGCAGCACACCTTGCCATTTCTTTCTGTATGGAGCTCGTTGCGACTAAAAAAAAAGGCGCCAGAGCTATTGTAGCAAACGCGTACCATTCGTCCGCGTCAAGTCTCGATCGGGGGACGCAAAAGCGTCGCAAAAGCGTAGCGCGGAAAAGCCCAAGAAAAGCGGCCTAGTCTTGCGAATGGGACCAATTTTCACGTCCTTTTAATATTTCTTCACGCGTTGAATTAGATTTGTGTAGATTTTTCAACGCTGGCAGCATTGAAATGGCATCGAACCTTTCATTCTCGTCGCTAGTTCACCTACGGCGAGAGGGGAAATGTTGTTACTCCCGTCGTTTACCCGCGTTTTCTCAAAGCCTGTTTACCACTTAAATCGGACCACAAGTCGCCTAGTGTGGGAGGTGAGCTGTGAAGGGAGTAGAACTGCCTCTCGATACACACACACACACAGAAAAAGCATTTTCAATGTATACAAGAACTGTTGCGATTGCCACTTGTCACCAATTCCGCACATACGAATAAAGTTGTCAAAAAAAAAAAAAAAATACGCCCCTGGCCAGCATCCCAGTAAATGTGTATATCGTAAGAAATTTAGCATTGGAATTAAAAAACACGAATTTATTTACGAGCCGGCAAGGTTCACTCCACAGTTACACATCCGTAATTTTCTTAAGTTTCCAGTCTCACCGCATGTTAAACAGCGGTCGCTTAATTAGTCCTAAGAGCAGAAACTCGGCTGTTGAGTGTCCAGCGCTGCGTAAAAATACAATAAAGGAAATTGTTTATTGGGGCCTTCGAAATCAGTTCGCATTGAACCGTCAAAAAGGGTGTAAATAATACTCTGGGACGTACTGCGGGCCGCTTTTCAAA
Organism: Amblyomma maculatum; assembly: GCF_055883805.1. Classification (NCBI taxonomy): domain Eukaryota; kingdom Metazoa; phylum Arthropoda; class Arachnida; order Ixodida; family Ixodidae; genus Amblyomma; species Amblyomma maculatum. The sequence continues at coordinate 490,386,400 of NC_139344.1, read as the reverse complement.
ACCGCGTCTGCCGGGGCGATATCGCGTAGGGAGATAGAGCGGCTTTGCCGCAGAACACCTTGCCATTTCTTTCTCTATGGAGCTCGTTGCGACTAAAGAAAAGGCGCCAGAGCTGTTGTAGCAAACGCGTACCATTCGTCCGCGTCAAGTCTCGATCGGGGGACGAGTCGTCGCAAAAGTGTAGCGCGGAAAAGCCGACTTAAAGCAGCCTAATCTTGCGAATGGGACCAATTTTCACGTCCTTTTAATATTTCTTCACGCGTTGAATTAGATTTGCGTAATTTTTAAACGCTTGCAGCATTAAAATGGCATCGAACCTTTCATGCTCGTCACTAGTTCACGTACGGCGAGAGGGGAAATTTTGTTACTCCCGTCGTTTATCCGCGTTTTCTCAAAGCCTGTTTACCACTGAAATGGGACCACAAGTCGCCTAGTGTGGGAGGAGAACTGTGAAGCGAGTAGAACTGCCTCTCGACACACACACACACACACGCACACACACACACACACAAACACACACACACAGAGAGAGAAAAAGCATTTTCAATGTATACAAGAACTGTTGCGATTGCCACTTGTCACCAATTCCGCACATACGAATAAAGTTGTCAAAAAAAAAATACGCCCCTGGCCAGCATCCCAGTAAATGCGTAAATCGTAAGAAATTTAGCATTGGAATTAAAAAGCACTGATTTATTTACGAGCCGGCAAGGTTCGCTCCACAGTTCTTTCTTCTTAAGTTTCCAGTCTCACCGCATGTTAAACAGCGGTCGCTTAATTAGTCCTAAGAGCAGAAACTTGGCTGTTGAGTGTCCAGCGCTGCGTAAAAATACAATAAAGGAAATTGTTTATTGGGGCCTTCGAAATCAGTTCGCATTGAACCGTCAAGAAGGGTGTAAATAATACTCTGGGACGTACTGCGGGCCGCTTTTCCAAACCGCGTCTGCCGGGGCGAAATCGCGTAGGGAGATAGAGCGGCTTTTCCGCAGCACACCTTGCCATTTGTTTCTCCATGGAGCTCGTTGCGACTAAAAAAGGGACGCGAAAGCTGTTGTAGCAAACGCGTACCGTTCGTCCGCGTCAAGTCTCGATCGGGGAACGAGTCGTCACAAAAGCATAGCGCGGGAAAGCCCAAGAAAAGCGGCCTAGCGTTGCAAATTGGACCAATTTTCACGTCCTTTTAATATTTCTTCCCGCGTTGAATTAGATTTGGGTAGATTTTTAAACGCTGGCAGCATTAAAATGGCATCGAACATTTCATGCTCGTCGCTAGTTCACCTACGGCTAGAGGGAAAATGTTGTTACTCCCGCCCTTTACCCGCGTTTTCTCAAAGCCTGTTTACCCCTGAAATCGGACCACAAGTCGCCTAGTGTGGGAGGAGAGCTGTGAAGGGCGTAGAACTGCCTCTCGATACACACACACACACACACACACACACAGAAAAAGCATTTTCAATGTATACAAGAACTGTTGCGATTGCCACTTGTCACCAATTCCGCACATACGAATAAAGTTGTCAAAAAAAAATACGCCCCTGGCCAGCATCCCAGTAAATGTGTATATCGTAAGAAATTTAGCATTGGAATTAAAAAACACGAATTTATTTACGAGCCGGCAAGGTTCACTCCACAGTTACACATCCGTAATTTTCTTAAGTTTCCAGTCTCACCGCATGTTAAACAGCGGTCGCTTAATTAGTCCTAAGAGCAGAAACTCTGCTGTTGAGTGTCCAGCGCTGCGTAAAAATACAATAAAGGAAATTGTTTATTGGGGCCTTCGAAATCAGTTCGCATTGAACCGTCAAGAAGGGTGTAAATAATACTCTGGGACGTACTGCGGGCCGCTTTTCAAAACCGCGTCTGCCGGGGCGATATCGCGTAGGGACATAGAGCGGCTTTGCCGCAGCACACCTTGCCATTTCTTTCTCTATGGAGCTCGTTGCGACTAAAGAAAAGGCGCCAGAGCTGTTGTAGCAAACGCGTACCGTTCGTCCGCGTCAAGTCTCGATCGGGGGACGTCGTCGCAAAAGTGTAGCGCGGAAAAGCCGACTTAAAGCAGCCTAATCTTGCGAATGGGACCAATTTTCACGTCCTTTTAATATTTCTTCACGCGTTGAATTAGATTTGCGTAATTTTTAAACGCTTGCAGCATTAAAATGGCATCGAACCTTTCATGCTCGTCACTAGTTCACGTACGGCGAGAGGGGAAATTTTGTTACTCCCGTCGTTTATCCGCGTTTTCTCAAAGCCTGTTTACCACTGAAATCGGACCACAAGTCGCCTAGTGTGGGAGGAGAACTGTGAAGCGAGTAGAACTGCCTCTCGACACACACACACACACACGCACGCACACACACACACACACACACACACACAAACACACACACACACACACACACACACAGAAAAAGCATTTTCAATGTATACAAGAACTGTTGCGATTGCCACTTGTCACCAATTCCGCACATACGAATAAAGTTGTCAAAAAAAAAAATACGCCCCTGGCCAGCATCCCAGTAAATGCGTAAATCGTAAGAAATTTAGCATTGGAATTAAAAAGCACGGATTTATTTACGAGCCGGCAAGGTTCGCTCCACAGTTCTTTCTTCTTAAGTTTCCAGTCTCACCGCATGTTAAACAGCGGTCGCTTAATTAGTCCTAAGAGCAGAAACTTGGCTGTTGAGTGTCCAGCGCTGCGTAAAAATACAATAAAGGAAATTGTTTATTGGGGCCTTCGAAATCAGTTCGCATTGAACCGTCAAGAAGGGTGTAAATAATACTCTGGGACGTACTGCGGGCCGCTTTTCCAAACCGCGTCTGCCGGGGCGAAATCGCGTAGGGAGATAGAGCGGCTTTTCCGCAGCACACCTTGCCATTTGTTTCTCCATGGAGCTCGTTGCGACTAAAAAAGGGACGCGAAAGCTGTTGTAGCAAACGCGTACCGTTCGTCCGCGTCAAGTCTCGATCGGGGAACGAGTCGTCACAAAAGCATAGCGCGGAAAAGCCCAAGAAAAGCGGCCTAGCATTGCAAATTGGACCAATTTTCACGTCCTTTTAATATTTCTTCCCGCGTTGAATTAGATTTGGGTAGATTTTTAAACGCTGGCAGCATTAAAATGGCATCGAACATTTCATGCTCGTCGCTAGTTCACCTACGGCTAGAGGGAAAATGTTGTTACTCCCGCCGTTTACCCGCGTTTTCTCAAAGCCTGTTTACCCTTGAAATCGGACCACAAGTCGCCTAGTGTGGGAGGAGAGCTGTGAAGGGCGTAGAACTGCCTCTCGATACACACACACACACACACACACACACACACACACACACACACACACACACACACACACACACACACACACACACAGAAAAAGCATTTTCAATGTATACAAGAACTGTTGCGATTGCCACTTGTCACCAATTCCGCACATACGAATAAAGTTGTCAAAAAAAAAAATACGCCCCTGGCCAGCATCCCAGTAAATGTGTATATCGTAAGAAATTTAGCATTGGAATTAAAAAACACGAATTTATTTACGAGCCGGCAAGGTTCACTCCACAGTTACACATCCGTAATTTTCTTAAGTTTCCAGTCTCACCGCATGTTAAACAGCGGTCGCTTAATTAGTCCTAATAGCAGAAACTCGGCTGTTGAGTGTCCAGCGCTGCGTAAAAATACAATAAAGGAAATTGTTTATTGGGGCCTTCGAAATCAGTTCGCATTGAACCGTCAAGAAGGGTGTAAATAATACTCTGGGACGTACTGCGGGCCGCTTTTCAAAACCGCGTCTGCCGGGGCGATATCGCGTAGGGACATAGAGCGGCTTTGCCGCAGCACACCTTGCCATTTCTTTCTCTATGGAGCTCGTTGCGACTAAAGAAAAGGCGCCAGAGGTGTTGTAGCAAACGCGTACCATTCGTCCGCGTCAAGTCTCGATCGGGGGACGAGTCGTCGCAAAAGTGTAGCGCGGAAAAGCCGACTTAAAGCAGCCTAATCTTGCGAATGGGACCTATTTTCACGTCCTTTTAATATTTCTTCACGCGTTGAATTAGATTTGCTTAATTTTTAAACGCTTGCAGCATTAAAATGGCATCGAACCTTTCATGCTCGTCACTAGTTCACGTACGGCGAGAGGGGAAATTTTGTTACTCCCGTCGTTTATCCGCGTTTTCTCAAAGCCTGTTTACCACTGAAATCGGACCACAAGTCGCCTAGTGTGGGAGGAGAACTGTGAAGCGAGTAGAACTGCCTCTCGACACACACACACACACACGCACGCACACACACACACACACACACACACAAACACACACACACACTCACACAGAAAAAGCATTTTCAATGTATACAAGAACTGTTGCGATTGCCACTTGTCACCAATTCCGCACATACGAATAAAGTTGTCAAAAAAAAAAAATACGCCCCTGGCCATCATCCCAGTAAATGCGTAAATCGTAAGAAATTTAGCATTGGAATTAAAAAGCACGGATTTATTTACGAGCCGGCAAGGTTCGCTCCACAGTTCTTTCTTCTTAAGTTTCCAGTCTCACCGCATGTTAAACAGCGGTCGCTTAATTAGTCCTAAGAGCAGAAACTTGGCTGTTGAGTGTCCAGCGCTGCGTAAAAATACAATAAAGGAAATTGTTTATTGGGGCCTTCGAAATCAGTTCGCATTGAACCGTCAAGAAGGGTGTAAATAATACTCTGGGACGTACTGCGGACCGCTTTTCCAAACCGCGTCTGCCGGGGCGAAATCGCGTAGGGAGATAGAGCGGCTTTTCCGCAGCACACCTTGCCATTTGTTTCTCCATGGAGCTCGTTGCGACTAAAAAAGGGACGCGAAAGCTGTTGTAGCAAACGCGTACCGTTCGTCCGCGTCAAGTCTCGATCGGGGAACGAGTCGTCACAAAAGCATAGCACGGAAAAGCCCAAGAAAAGCGGCCTAGCATTGCAAATTGGACCAATTTTCACGTCCTTTTAATATTTCTTCCCGCGTTGAATTAGATTTGGGTAGATTTTTAAACGCTGGCAGCATTAAAATGGCATCGAACATTTCATGCTCGTCGCTAGTTCACCTACGGCTAGAGGGAAAATGTTGTTACTCCCGTCGTTTACCCGCGTTTTCTCAAAGCCTGTTTACCCCTGAAATCGGACCACAAGTCGCCTAGTGTGGGAGGAGAGCTGTGAAGGGCGTAGAACTGCCTCTCGATACACACACACACACACACAAACACACACACACACACACAGAAAAAGCATTTTCAATGTATACAAGAACTGTTGCGATTGCCACTTGTCGCCAATTCCGCACATACGAATAAAGTTGTCAAAAAAAAAAAATACGCCCCTGGCCAGCATCCCAGTAAATGTGTATATCGTAAGAAATTTAGCATTGGAATGAAAAAACACGAATTTATTTACGAGCCGGCAATGTTCACTCCACAGTTACACATCCGTAATTTTCTTAAGTTTCCAGTCTCACCGCATGTTAAACAGCGCTCGCTTAATTAGTCCTAAGAGCAGAAACTCGGCTGTTGAGTGTCCAGCGCTGCGTAAAAATACAATAGAGGAAATTGTTTATTGGGGCCTTCGAAATCAGTTCGCATTGAACCGTCAAGAAGGGTGTAAATAATACTCTGGGACGTACTGCGGGCCGCTTTTCCAAACCGCGTCTGCCGGGGCTATATCGCGTAGGGAGATAGAGCGGCTTTGCCGCAGCACACCTTGCCATTTCTTTCTCTATGGAGCTCGTTGCGACTAAAGAAAAGGCGCCAGAGCTGTTGTAGCAAACGCGTACCATTCGTCCGCGTCAAGTCTCGATCGGGGTACGAGTCGTCGCAAAAGTGTAGCGCGGAAAAGCCGACTTAAAGCAGCCTAATCTTTCGAATGGGACCAATTTTCACGTCCTTTTAATATTTCTTCACGCGTTGAATTAGATTTGCGTAATTTTTAAACGCTTGCAGCAATAATATGGCATCGAACCTTTCATGCTCGTCGCTAGTTCACGTACGGCGAGAGGGGAAATTTTGTTACTCCCGTCGTTTACCTGCGTTTTCTCAAAGCCTGTTTACCACTGAAATCGGACCACAAGTCGCCTAGTGTGGGAGGAGAACTGTGAAGGGAGTAGAACTGCCTCTCCACACACACACACACGCAGAGAGAAAAAGCATTTTCACTGTATACAAGAACTGTTGCGATTGCCACTTGTCACCAATTCCGCACAAGCGAAAAAAGTTGTTAATAAAAAACACGACCCTGGCCAGCATCCTAGTGAATGCTTAAATCGTAAGAAATTAAACATTGTAATTAAAAAACACGAATGTATTTACTAGCCGGCAAGGTTCGCTCCACGGTTACACATCCGTAATTTTCTTTAGTTTTCAGTCTCACCGCATGTTAAACAGCGGTCGCTTAATTAGTCCTGAGAGCAGAAACTTGGCTGTTGAGCGTCCAGCGCTGCATTAAAATACAATAAAATAAATTGTTTATTGGGGCCTTCGAAATCATTTCGGATTGAAACGTCAAGAAGGGTGTAAATAATACTCTGGGACGTACTGCGGGCCGCTTTTCCAAACCGCGTCTGCCGGGGCGATATCGCGTAGGGAGATAGAGCGGCTTTGCCGCAGCACACCTTGCCATTTCTTTCTGGATGGAGCTCGTTGCGACTAAAAAAAAAGGCGCCAGAGCTGTTGTAGCAAACGCGTACCATTCGTCCGCGTCAAGTCTCGATCGGGGGACGAGTCGTCGCAAAAGTGTAGCGCGGAAAAGCCGACTTAAAGCAGCCTAATCTTGCGAATGGGACCAATTTTCACGCCCTTTTAATATTTCTTCACGCGTTGAATTAGATTTGCGTAATTTTTAAACGCTTGCAGCATTAAAATGGCATCGAAGTTTTCATGCTCGTCGCTAGTTCACGTACGGCGAGAGGGGAAATTTTGTTACTCCCGTCATTTATCCGCGTTTTCTCAAAGCCTGTTTACCACTGAAATCGGACCACAAGTCGCCTAGTGTGGGAGGAGAACTGTGAAGCGAGTAGAACTGCCTCTCCACACACACACACACGCAGAGAGAAAAAGCATTTTCACTGTATACAAGAACTGTTGCGATTGCCACTTGTCACCAATTCCGCACAAGCGAAAAAAGTTGTTAATAAAAAACACGACCCTGGCCAGCATCCTAGTGAATGCTTAAATCGTAAGAAATTAAACATTGTAATTAAAAAACACGAATGTATTTACTAGCCGGCAAGGTTCACTCCACAGTTACACATCGGTAATTTTCTTAAGTTTCCAGTCTCACCGCATGTTAAGCATGCGGTCGCTTAATTAGTCCTCAGAGCAGAAACTCGGCTGTTGAGTGTCCAGCGATGCGTAAAAATACAATGAAGGAAATTGTTTATTGGGGCCATCGAAATCATTTCGGATTGAAACGTCAAGAAGGGTGTAAATAATACTCTGGGACGTACTGCGGGCCGCTTTTCCAAACCGCGTCTGCCGGGGCGATATCCGCGTAGGGAGATAGAGCGGCTTTGCCGCAGCACACCTTGCCATTTCTTTCTCTATGGAGCTCGTTGCGACTAAAAAAAGGCGCCAGAGCTGTTGTAGCAAACGCGTACCATTCGTCCGCGTCAAGTCTCGATCGGGGGACGAGTCGTCGCAAAAGTGTAGCGCGGAAAAGCCGACTTAAAGCAGCCTAATCTTGCGAATGGGACCAATTTTCACGTTCTTTTAATATTTCTTCACGCGTTGAATTCGATTTGCGTAATTTTTAAACGCTTGCAGCAATAATATGGCATCGAACCTTTCATGCTCGTCGCTAGTTCACGTACGGCGAGAGGGGAAATTTTGTTACTCCCGTCGTTTACCCGCGTTTTCTCAAAGCCTGTTTACTACTGAAATCGGACCACAAGTCGCCTAGTGTGGGAGGAGAGCTGTGAAGGGAGTAGAACTGCCTCTCCACACACACACACACGCAGAGAGAAAAAGCATTTTCACTGTATACAAGAACTGTTGCGATTGCCACTTGTCACCAATTCCGCACATACGAATAAAGTTGTTAAAAAAAAAATACGCCCCTGGCCAGCATCCCAGTAAATGTGCATATCGTAAGAAATTTAGCATTGGAATTAAAAAGCACGAATTTATTTACAAGCCGGCAAGGTTCACTCCACAGTTACACATCGGTAATTTTCTTAAGTTTCCAGTCTCACCGCATGTTAAGCATGCGGTCGCTTAATTAGTCCTCAGAGCAGAAACTCGGCTGTTGAGTGTCCAGCGATGCGTAAAAATACAATGAAGGAAATTGTTTATTGGGGCCATCGAAATCAATTCGCATTGAAACGTCAAGAAGGGTGTAAATAATACTCTGGGACAAACTGCGGGCCGCTTTTCCAAACCGCGTCTGCCGGGGCGATATCGCGTAGGGAGATAGAGCGGCTTTGCCGCAGCACACCTTGCCATTTCTTTCTGTATGGAGCTCGTTGCGACTAAAAAAAAAAGGCGCCAGAGCTATTGTAGCAAACGCGTACCATTCGTCCGCGTCAAGTCTCGATCGGGGGACGCAAAAGCGTCGCAAAAGCGTAGCGCGGAAAAGCCCAAGAAAAGCGGCCTAGTCTTGCGAATGGGACCAATTTTCACGTCCTTTTAATATTTCTTCACGCGTTGAATTAGATTTGTGTAGATTTTTCAACGCTGGCAGCATTGAAATGGCATCGAACCTTTCACTCTCGTCGCTAGTTCACCTACGGCGAGAGGGGAAATGTTGTTACTCCCGTCGTTTACCCGCGTTTTCTCAAAGCCTGTTTACCACTTAAATCGGACCACAAGTCGCCTAGTGTGGGAGGTGAGCTGTGAAGGGAGTAGAACTGCCTCTCGATACACACACACACACAGAAAAAGCATTTTCAATGTATACAAGAACTGTTGCGATTGCCACTTGTCACCAATTCCGCACATACGAATAAAGTTGTAAAAAAAAAAAAAAATACGCCCCTGGCCAGCATCCCAGTAAATGTGTATATCGTAAGAAATTTAGCATTGGAATTAAAAAACACGAATTTATTTACGAGCCGGCAAGGTTCACTCCACAGTTACACATCCGTAATTTTCTTAAGTTTCCAGTCTCACCGCATGTTAAACAGCGGTCGCTTAATTAGTCCTAAGAGCAGAAACTCGGCTGTTGAGTGTCCAGCGCTGCGTAAAAATACAATAAAGGAAATTGTTTATTGGGGCCTTCGAAATCAGTTCGCATTGAACCGTCAAAAAGGGTGTAAATAATACTCTGGGACGTACTGCGGGCCGCTTTTCAAAACCGCGTCTGCCGGGGCGATATCGCGTAGGAAGATAGAGCGGCTTTGCCGCAGAACACCTTGCCATTTCTTTCTCTATGGAGCTCGTTGCGACTAAAGAAAAGGCGCCAGAGCTGTTGTAGCAAACGCGTACCATTCGTCCGCGTCAAGTCTCGATCGGGGGACGAGTCGTCGCAAAAGTGTAGCGCGGAAAAGCCGACTTAAAGCAACCTAATCTTGCGAATGGGACCAATTTTCACGTCCTTTTAATATTTCTTCACGCGTTGAATTAGAATTGCGTAATTTTTAAACGCTTGCAGCATTAAAATGGCATCGAACCTTTCATGCTCGTCACTAGTTCACGTACGGCGAGAGGGGAAATTTTGTTACTCCCGTCGTTTATCCGCGTTTTCTCAAAGCCTGTTTACCACTGAAATGGGACCACAAGTCGCCTAGTGTGGGAGGAGAACTGTGAAGCGAGTAGAACTGCCTCTCGACACACACACACACACACGCACACACACACACACACACACAGAGAGAGAAAAAGCATTTTCAATGTATACAAGAACTGTTGCGATTGCCACTTGTCACCAATTCTGCACATACGAATAAAGTTGTCAAAAAAAAAATACGCCCCTGGCCAGCATCCCAGTAAATGCGTAAATCGTAAGAAATTTAGCATTGGAATTAAAAAGCACTGATTTATTTACGAGCCGGCAAGGTTCGCTCCACAGTTCTTTCTTCTTAAGTTTCCAGTCTCACCGCATGTTAAACAGCGGTCGCTTAATTAGTCCTAAGAGCAGAAACTTGGCTGTTGAGTGTCCAGCGCTGCGTAAAAATACAATAAAGGAAATTGTTTATTGGGGCCTTCGAAATCAGTTCGCATTGAACCGTCAAGAAGGGTGTAAATAATACTCTGGGACGTACTGCGGGCCGCTTTTCCAAACCGCGTCTGCCGGGGCGAAATCGCGTAGGGAGATAGAGCGGCTTTTCCGCAGCACACCTTGCCATTTGTTTCTCCATGGAGCTCGTTGCGACTAAAAAAGGGACGCGAAAGCTGTTGTAGCAAACGCGTACCGTTCGTCCGCGTCAAGTCTCGATCGGGGAACGAGTCGTCACAAAAGCATAGCGCGGAAAAGCCCAAGAAAAGCGGCCTAGCATTGCAAATTGGACCAATTTTCACGTCCTTTTAATATTTCTTCCCGCGTTGAACTAGATTTGGGTAGATTTTTAAACGCTGGCAGCATTAAAATGGCATCGAACATTTCATGCTCGTCGCTAGTTCACCTACGGCTAGAGGGAAAATGTTGTTACTCCCGCCGTTTACCCGCGTTTTCTCAAAGCCTGTTTACCCCTGAAATCGGACCACAAGTCGCCTAGTGTGGGAGGAGAGCTGTGAAGGGCGTAGAACTGCCTCTCGATACACACACACACACACACACACACACACACACACACACACACACACACACACACACAGAAAAAGCATTTTCAATGTATACAAGAACTGTTGCGATTGCCACTTGTCACCAATTCCGCACATACGAATAAAGTTGTCAAAAAAAAAAATACGCCCCTGGCCAGCATCCCAGTAAATGTGTATATCGTAAGAAATTTAGCATTGGAATTAAAAAACACGAATTTATTTACGAGCCGGCAAGGTTCACTCCACAGTTACACATCCGTAATTTTCTTAAGTTTCCAGTCTCACCGCATGTTAAACAGCGGTCGCTTAATTAGTCCTAAGAGCAGAAACTCGGCTGTTGAGTGTCCAGCGCTGCGTAAAAATACAATAAAGGAAATTGTTTATTGGGGCCTTCGAAATCAGTTCGCATTGAACCGTCAAGAAGGGTGTAAATAATACTCTGGGACGTACTGCGGGCCGCTTTTCAAAACCGCGTCTGCCGGAGCGATATCGCGTAGGGACATAGAGCGGCTTTGCCGCAGCACACCTTGCCATTTCTTTCTCTATGGAGCTCGTTGCGACTAAAGAAAAGGCGCCAGAGCTGTTGTAGCAAACGCGTACCATTCGTCCGCGTCAAGTCTCGATCGGGGGACGAGTCGTCGCAAAAGTGTAGCGCGGAAAAGCCGACTTAAAGCAGCCTAATCTTGCGAATGGGACCAATTTTCACGTCCTTTTAATATTTCTTCACGCGTTGAATTAGATTTGCGTAATTTTTAAACGCTTGCAGCATTAAAATGGCATCGAACCTTTCATGCTCGTCACTAGTTCACGTAAGGCGAGAGGGGAAATTTTGTTACTCCCGTCGTTTATCCGCGTTTTCTCAAAGCCTGTTTACCACTGAAATCGGACCACAAGTCGCCTAGTCTGGGAGGAGAACTGTGAAGCGAGTAGAACTGCCTCTCGACACACACACACACACACGCACGCACACACACACACACACACACACACACACACAAACACACACACACACACAGAAAAAGCATTTTCAATGTATACAAGAACTGTTGCGATTGCCACTTGTCACCAATTCCGCACATACGAATAAAGTTGTCAAAAAAAAAAAATACGCCCCTGGCCAGCATCCCAGTAAATGCGTAAATCGTAAGAAATTTAGCATTGGAATTAAAAAGCACGGATTTATTTACGAGCCGGCAAGGTTCGCTCCACAGTTCTTTCTTCTTAAGTTTCCAGTCTCACCGCATGTTAAACAGCGGTCGCTTAATTAGTCCTAAGAGCAGAAACTTGGCTGTTGAGTGTCCAGCGCTGCGTAAAAATACAATAAAGGAAATTGTTTATTGGGGCCTTCGAAATCAGTTCGCATTGAACCGTCAAGAAGGGTGTAAATAATACTCTGGGACGTACTGCGGGCCGCTTTTCCAAACCGCGTCTGCCGGGGCGAAATCGCGTAGGGAGATAGAGCGGCTTTTCCGCAGCACACCTTGCCATTTGTTTCTCCATGGAGCTCGTTGCGACTAAAAAAGGGACGCGAAAGCTGTTGTAGCAAACGCGTACCGTTCGTCCGCGTCAAGTCTCGATCGGGGAACGAGTCGTCACAAAAGCATAGCGCGGAAAAGCCCAAGAAAAGCGGCCTAGCATTGCAAATTGGACCAATTTTCACGTCCTTTTAATATTTCTTCCCGCGTTGAATTAGATTTGGGTAGATTTTTAAACGCTGGCAGCATTAAAATGGCATCGAACATTTCATGCTCGTCGCTAGTTCACCTACGGCTAGAGGGGAAATGTTGTTACTCCCGCCGTTTACCCGCGTTTTCTCAAAGCCTGTTTACCCCTGAAATCGGACCACAAGTCGCCTAGTGTGGGAGGAGAGCTGTGAAGGGCGTAGAACTGCCTCTCGATACACACACACACACACACACACACACACACACACACACACACACACACACACACACACACACACACACACACACACACACACACACAGAAAAAGCATTTTCAATGTATACAAGAACTGTTGCGATTGCCACTTGTCACCAATTCCGCACATACGAATAAAGTTGTCAAAAAAAAAAAAATACGCCCCTGGCCAGCATCCCAGTAAATGTGTATATCGTAAGAAATTTAGCATTGGAATTAAAAAACACGAATTTATTTACGAGCCGGCAAGGTTCACTCCACAGTTACACATCCGTAATTTTCTTAAGTTTCCAGTCTCACCGCATGTTAAACAGCGGTCGCTTAATTAGTCCTAAGAGCAGAAACTCGGCTGTTGAGTGTCCAGCGCTGCGTAAAAATACAATAAAGGAAATTGTTTATTGGGGCCTTCGAAATCAGTTCGCATTGAACCGTCAAGAAGGGTGTAAATAATACTCTGGGACGTACTGCGGGCCGCTTTTCAAAACCGCGTCTGCCGGGGCGATATCGCGTAGGGACATAGAGCGGCTTTGCCGCAGCACACCTTGCCATTTCTTTATCTATGGAGCTCGTTGCGACTAAAGAAAAGGCGCCAGAGGTGTTGTAGCAAACGCGTACCATTCGTCCGCGTCAAGTCTCGATCGGGGGACGAGTCGTCGCAAAAGTGTAGCGCGGAAAAGCCGACTTAAAGCAGCCTAATCTTGCGAATGGGACCAATTTTCACGTCCTTTTAATATTTCTTCACGCGTTGAATTAGATTTGCGTAATTTTTAAACGCTTGCAGCATTAAAATGGCATCGAACCTTTCATGCTCGTCACTAGTTCACGTACGGCGAGAGGGGAAATTTTGTTACTCCCGTCGTTTATCCGCGTTTTCTCAAAGCCTGTTTACCACTGAAATCGGACCACAAGTCGCCTAGTGTGGGAGGAGAACTGTGAAGCGAGTAGAACTGCCTCTCGACACACACACACACACACGCACGCACACACACACACACACACACACACACACACAAACACACACACACACACACACAGAAAAAGCATTTTCAATGTATACAAGAACTGTTGCGATTGCCACTTGTCACCAATTCCGCACATACGAATAAAGTTGTCAAAAAAAAAATACGCCCCTGGCCAGCATCCCAGTAAATGCGTAAATCGTAAGAAATTTAGCATTGGAATTAAAAAGCACGGATTTATTTACGAGCCGGCAAGGTTCGCTCCACAGTTCTTTCTTCTTAAGTTTCCAGTCTCACCGCATGTTAAACAGCGGTCGCTTAATTAGTCCTAAGAGCAGAAACTTGGCTGTTGAGTGTCCAGCGCTGCGTAAAAATACAATAAAGGAAATTGTTTATTGGGGCCTTCGAAATCAGTTCGCATTGAACCGTCAAGAAGGGTGTAAATAATACTCTGGGACGTACTGCGGGCGGCTTTTCCAAACCGCGTCTGCCGGGGCGAAATCGCGTAGAGAGATAGAGCGGCTTTTCCGCAGCACACCTTGCCATTTGTTTCTCCATGGAGCTCGTTGCGACTAAAAAAGGGACGCGAAAGCTGTTGTAGCAAACGCGTACCGTTCGTCCGCGTCAAGTCTCGATCGGGGAACGAGTCGTCACAAAAGCATAGCACGGAAAAGCCCAAGAAAAGCGGCCTAGCATTGCAAATTGGACCAATTTTCACGTCCTTTTAATATTTCTTCCCGCGTTGAATTAGATTTGGGTAGATTTTTAAACGCTGGCAGCATTAAAATGGCATCGAACATTTCATGCTCGTCGCTAGTTCACCTACGGCTAGAGGGAAAATGTTGTTACTCCCGTCGTTTACCCGCGTTTTCTCAAAGCCTGTTTACCCCTGAAATCGGACCACAAGTCGCCTAGTGTGGGAGGAGAGCTGTGAAGGGCGTAGAACTGCCTCTCGATACACACACACACACACACAAACACACACACACACACACACACAGAAAAAGCATTTTCAATGTATACAAGAACTGTTGCGATTGCCACTTGTCGCCAATTCTGCACATACGAATAAAGTTGTCAAAAAAAAAAAAATACGCCCCTGGCCAGCATCCCAGTAAATGTGTATATCGTAAGAAATTTAGCATTGGAATGAAAAAACACGAATTTATTTACGAGCCGGCAAGGTTCACTCCACAGTTACACATCCGTAATTTTCTTAAGTTTCCAGTCTCACCGCATGTTAAACAGCGGTCGCTTAATTAGTCCTAAGAGCAGAAACTCGGCTGTTGAGTGTCCAGCGCTGCGTAAAAATACAATAAAGGAAATTGTTTATTGGGGCCTTCGAAATCAGTTCGCATTGAACCGTCAAGAAGGGTGTAAATAATACTCTGGGACGTACTGCGGGCCGCTTTTCAAAACCGCGTCTGCCGGGGCGATATCGCGTAGGGACATAGAGCGGCTTTGCCGCAGCACACCTTGCCATTTCTTTATCTATGGAGCTCGTTGCGACTAAAGAAAAGGCGCCAGAGGTGTTGTAGCAAACGCGTACCATTCGTCCGCGTCAAGTCTCGATCGGGGGACGAGTCGTCGCAAAAGTGTAGCGCGGAAAAGCCGACTTAAAGCAGCCTAATCTTGCGAATGGGACCAATTTTCACGTCCTTTTAATATTTCTTCACGCGTTGAATTAGATTTGCGTAATTTTTAAACGCTTGCAGCATTAAAATGGCATCGAACCTTTCATGCTCGTCACTAGTTCACGTACGGCGAGAGGGGAAATTTTGTTACTCCCGTCGTTTATCCGCGTTTTCTCAAAGCCTGTTTACCACTGAAATCGGACCACAAGTCGCCTAGTGTGGGAGGAGAACTGTGAAGCGAGTAGAACTGCCTCTCGACACACACACACACCACACACACGCACGACACACACACACACACACACACACACACACACACACACACACACACACACACACACACACACACACACACAGAAAAAGCATTTTCAATGTATACAAGAACTGTTGCGATTGCCACTTGTCACCAATTCCGCACATACGAATAAAGTTGTCAAAAAAAAAATACGCCCCTGGCCAGCATCCCAGTAAATGCGTAAATCGTAAGAAATTTAGCATTGGAATTAAAAAGCACGGATTTATTTACGAGCCGGCAAGGTTCGCTCCACAGTTCTTTCTTCTTAAGTTTCCAGTCTCACCGCATGTTAAACAGCGGTCGCTTAATTAGTCCTAAGAGCAGAAACTTGGCTGTTGAGTGTCCAGCGCTGCGTAAAAATACAATAAAGGAAATTGTTTATTGGGGCCTTCGAAATCAGTTCGCATTGAACCGTCAAGAAGGGTGTAAATAATACTCTGGGACGTACTGCGGGCGGCTTTTCCAAACCGCGTCTGCCGGGGCGAAATCGCGTAGAGAGATAGAGCGGCTTTTCCGCAGCACACCTTGCCTTTTGTTTCTCCATGGAGCTCGTTGCGACTAAAAAAGGGACGCGAAAGCTGTTGTAGCAAACGCGTACCGTTCGTCCGCGTCAAGTCTCGATCGGGGAACGAGTCGTCACAAAAGCATAGCACGGAAAAGCCCAAGAAAAGCGGCCTAGCATTGCAAATTGGACCAATTTTCACGTCCTTTTAATATTTCTTCCCGCGTTGAATTAGATTTGGGTAGATTTTTAAACGCTGGCAGCATTAAAATGGCATCGAACATTTCATGCTCGTCGCTAGTTCACCTACGGCTAGAGGGAAAATGTTGTTACTCCCGTCGTTTACCCGCGTTTTCTCAAAGCCTGTTTACCCCTGAAATCGGACCACAAGTCGCCTAGTGTGGGAGGAGAGCTGTGAAGGGCGTAGAACTGCCTCTCGATACACACACACACACACACAAACACACACACACAGAAAAAGCATTTTCAATGTATACAAGAACTGTTGCGATTGCCACTTGTCGCCAATTCCGCACATACGAATAAAGTTGTCAAAAAAAAAAAATACGCCCCTGGCCAGCATCCCAGTAAATGTGTATATCGTAAGAAATTTAGCATTGGAATGAAAAAACACGAATTTATTTACGAGCCGGCAAGGTTCACTCCACAGTTACACATCCGTAATTTTCTTAAGTTTCCAGTCTCACCGCATGTTAAACAGCGCTCGCTTAATTAGTCCTAAGAGCAGAAACTCGGCTGTTGAGTGTCCAGCGCTGCGTAAAAATACAATAGAGGAAATTGTTTATTGGGGCCTTCGAAATCAGTTCGCATTGAACCGTCAAGAAGGGTGTAAATAATACTCTGGGACGTACTGCGGGCCGCTTTTCCAAACCGCGTCTGCCGGGGCGATATCGCGTAGGGAGATAGAGCGGCTTTGCCGCAGCACACCTTGCCATTTCTTTCTCTATGGAGCTCGTTGCGACTAAAGAAAAGGCGCCAGAGCTGTTGTAGCAAACGCGTACCATTCGTCCGCGTCAAGTCTCGATCGGGGTACGAGTCGTCGCAAAAGTGTAGCGCGGAAAAGCCGACTTAAAGCAGCCTAATCTTTCGAATGGGACCAATTTTCACGTCCTTTTAATATTTCTTCACGCGTTGAATTAGATTTGCGTAATTTTTAAACGCTTGCAGCAATAATATGGCATCGAACCTTTCATGCTCGTCGCTAGTTCACGTACGGCGAGAGGGGAAATTTTGTTACTCCCGTCGTTTACCCGCGTTTTCTCAAAGCCTGTTTACCACTGAAATCGGACCACAAGTCGCCTAGTGTGGGAGGAGAACTGTGAAGGGAGTAGAACTGCCTCTCCACACACACACACACGCAGAGAGAAAAAGCATTTTCACTGTATACAAGAACTGTTGCGATTGCCACTTGTCACCAATTCCGCACAAGCGAAAAAAGTTGTTAATAAAAAACACGACCCTGGCCAGCATCCTAGTGAATGCTTAAATCGTAAGAAATTAAACATTGTAATTAAAAAACACGAATGTATTTACTAGCCGGCAAGGTTCGCTCCACGGTTACACATCCGTAATTTTCTTTAGTTTTCAGTCTCACCGCATGTTAAACAGCGGTCGCTTAATTAGTCCTGAGAGCAGAAACTTGGCTGTTGAGTGTCCAGCGCTGCATTAAAATACAATAAAATAAATTGTTTATTGGGGCCTTCGAAATCATTTCGGATTGAAACGTCAAGAAGGGTGTAAATAATACTCTGGGACGTACTGCGGGCCGCTTTTCCAAACCGCGTCTGCCGGGGCGATATCGCGTAGGGAGATAGAGCGGCTTTGCCGCAGCACACCTTGCCATTTCTTTCTCTATGGAGCTCGTTGCGACTAAAAAAGGGACCCGAAAGCTGTTGTAGCAAACGCGTGCCGTCCGTCCGCGTCAAGTCTCGATCGGGGACCAATTTTGGGACCAAATGGGACCAATTTTCACGTCCTTTTAATATTTTTTCACGCGCTTAAATAGATTTGTGTAGATTTTTAAATGCTTTCTGCATTAAAATGGCATCGAGCCCTTCATGCTGGTCGCTAGTTCACGCCGCTAGTTTACCCGCGTTTTCTCAAAACCTCTGAAATCGGACCACAAGAGGAGAACTGTGAAGGGCGTCTGCCGGGGCGATATCGCGTAGGGAGATAGAGCGGCGTCGCCGCAGCTCAGTTTTTGCATGGAGCTCGTTGCGCCTAAAGAAGTGGTGCGAAAACTTATGCAACAAATGCACCGCGATCATGATGTAAAACAGCGGTCCTGACAGAGAAACTAGGTTGAAATGGGAGAATAGATAGATAGATAGATGGATTTATTGAAAGGAAAAGGCAGAGAGGTTGGCCCGAATAATTCAAATCTGGCCTGCTACTCTGCACTGGGGAAGGGGAAGGAGAGAAGAAAGAAGGTCATGATGGGTGACGATGTGGGAGAAGGCATATGAAATATATATACAGACACAGCAGCTTGCTTTACAAACGTGAATCAAGTCCGCTGGCGCTCAAATAACGGCAAAGAGCGCGCACTGCCTGGACGCCCTTCCCCTTGTCCTGCCAAGCGCCCAGCAGCAGTTCCTCCGACAGAGGCCTCTTGTCTAAACGCTTCAAGGAAGCAGCTAGCACATTTCTTTCGTTCGCATACTCTGGGCACATCAATAATACATGGTCCACAGTCTCTGGGATGCCACAAGTTAAACATTCCGGTGAGTCCAGCTGTCCAATTAAATGTAAGTATTTGCGCGTGAAAGCCACGTTTAAACGAAGTCGATGTATCAAGCATGTCTGATGACGCGGAATATCACGCGGAACATAAAATTTAAATGTTCGATCAAGCCTTCTTAGACGGATGTGTCGGGCGTCTGGTTGAGCCCAGTAAGCTGCTGTAGCAATATTCATATAACTTTTTAGAAGACACGTCGTATCCGCTCTTGAAAAAGGCACAGCTGTTTGGAAGCCATTGATGAGTGCGCTTTTCGCTTCAACATCGGCCTGCTCATTCCCATGGAGGCCGCAGTGGGCAGGAATCCATTGAAACATTATCGTGTGGCCTTGCAGCTGGCAGATGTGATGAGATCCATAATGTTTAGTGCCAGGGACTGATAGGCAGTGTGGCGTAAGAAGTTTTCCAAAATTTGTAATGCAGTCTTCGAGTCCGTGAATATACACCATTTTTGAGGTGGTTCCCCACATATATAGCGAATAGATTCTCGAATGGCTACAAGTTCGGCAGCGGTTGATGTAGAGGTATGTCCCAAAAGGAAATGCAGAGTCGTTTTCCGAGCTGGTATGACCACAGCTGCAGCGGATGCCTGTGCTGACACAGATCCATCAGTGTATATGTGAATATAACTGGGATATTCTGACCAGATGTGTGCCAGAGTAAGTTGTTTGAGTCCACTAATTGGTACCATTGATTTCTTTAGTATTCCGGGAACACGAAGGTGCACAAAAGGTTTATCCATCGTCCATGGTGGTTGGGTGGGATGATATGGGAGGGCATATCCTGTCGGTACTTGCGACTGATGGCAGCGGAGTGCAGTTGTAAAACTGCAGTCCGGCCTCTCATCCAGAATCTTGCTGAGTGGGTGAAAACGGTGTCTTGTAAGTGCTCGTAAATATACACGAAGTGGTTCGTGTGACAAGTATATGGACATTGGGCGAGCGTGTGCCTCTTCAATTGTGCCTTTGTTAGAGGTGCATCTGGGCAGTCCAAGGCATATTTTCAGTGCCTGCGCTTGCACGCTCTCTAAAGTCCGCAAGCAGGAAATGCTCATACTAGAGAGTACTGGGAGACTGTACCGGATGTAGCCAACAAACAGAGCCTCGTAAAGGCGTATTAAGGAGCGCTCAGTTGGACCCCATTTGATGCCAGCTATGTAACGAAGTACATGGCAAAAATTAATTAGCCTCTTCTTCACCATAGCAATATGTTTCGACCAGGATAGTCGGTGGTCAATAATTACTCCCAAGAATCTGTGCCTGGAGACGTATGGTATTACGACTCCATGAAGGGTAATCGGGTAGCGGCTGACACATTTTCCCGTAAACGCGATCACTGCATACTTTTCTGCCGCTAAAAATAAACCTTGACGCCGTAAGTACATCGATGTTAATGACACAGCTCGTTGCAGTCTCGCACGTAGTTGTGGGCGCGTCGAACCAGAGGCCCAGATGCAGATGTCGTCAGCATATGCACTTATGTGGATGTTAGTTGGCAGTTCACTCACCAGGCCAATTAGCGCAACGTTAAATAAAGTTGGGCTGAGAACTCCTCCCTGTGGAACTCCACGACCGACCTGAAAGTGGGTAGTATCTCCTTCAGGCGTAGTCATGTAAACAGAACGGCCGCTGAGATAGCTTACAATCCACAAGTACAGCCGGCCACCAACTCCCACGTCGTCAAGTCCATCAAGAATAGCTTCATGGAGGACGTTGTCGTAAGCTCCCTTTATATCTAAAAATGCAGCAGCTACTAGTCGACGGTGACGCTTTTCGTGTTCTACTGTCGCCACAAGGTCGATGACGCTGTCGATAGAAGAGCGTCCGCGGCGAAATCCAGTCATCATATTAGGATAAAGATCATTACTCTCTAGATACCACTCAAGTCTTGCCAGCACCATGCGCTCCATAACTTTTCCAACACAGCTTGCTAGGGCAACTGGCCGGTATGAGGTAAGTTCGAGAGGAGGCTTTCCAGGCTTCAAAAGAGCAACCAGGCGGCTAATTTTCCAGTGTTCAGGAACAGTACTAGAAGCCCATATATCATTGAAATAATTAAGTAGTGCAGTTCTACCATCCTTGCCTAGGTTCGATAAGGTTGAATAAGTAATCCCGTCAGGACCAGGTGCAGATGAATGCCGACAAGAAGCAAGAGCGGCGTCTAATTCAGCTATTGTAAAGGGCACGTCGTATTGATCATTCGGCGAAGGTGGTGCAAAAACCTCTGAAATTGGTAACTGTGCCTGGTTTGTGCCCACAACCATTTTACAAAAATCTTCAGCTACGTCAACTTCATTGCGGCGTTGGTAAAGGGCCAGGGCACGAAAAGGGTGCCTTTCTCGCGGAGGTGTGCGCAAGCTTCTCGCAACATGCCAGATACGCGACAGGGGCTTACGGGGATCCAGTGATGAGCAGAACTGTCTCCAACGTTGTCGTCCTAACCTCTCCAGGTGACGCAAAACTTGACGTTTAGCTCGGCGAGAAAGTGCGAGATCTTGCGCGGATTTCGTTCTTCTGTACTTCCTTTCAGCCCGCCGACGGATCGCGCGAAGCCGCTCGAATTCCACGTCGATGCTGGACACTGACACCGGCACACTAACATAGCGAGTGTTCTCACTGAGAGAGGAAGTAATGAGTCCCTCTATTTGAGATGGTGACTGGAGGTCCACGCTGGAAGTCTCCACCGCTGCCCTAAAGGCGGGCCAGTCTGTGTATTGCACACGAGGTGAAGTGGCAGGTGCAAACCACTTGATGCATATGTACGTTGGTATATGATCACTCCCATGTGTTTCCACATCACTACACCAAGAAACGGAGGGATGGAGGTTTCTGGAAACAAACGCCACATCCAAGCAGCTGCTGTAGGTTGTTCCGCGTAGAAACGTCGGTGAGCCGTCGTTTATATTGACGAGATCTTGCGTATGCATAAAGTCTGCCAGGTCTCTTCCTCTATTGCTCATTATTGCACTACCCCACTGAGGGTGGTGAGCATTAAAGTCCCCCACAATAATACGAGGAGCTGCACAACACTGGATTGTTGAAAATAGATATGATTTGTCCAAGCCATCCCTCGGTGGAATATAAGCGCCAATTACAGAACATACTCGTCCTTTCAGGGTTAACGTCAAACAAATGTAGTGGTTCGTGTTGTGGGGCTGCAGAGCATGGCGGACGTGCGCAATGTCTTGGCGTACATGGGAGAAATGGGAGAAATTGTTTATTTGAGCCTTCGAAATCAATTCGCCCCGAAAAGACAAGAAGGGTGTAAATAATACTCAGCCGGTCGCTTTCCTAAACCGCGTCTGCCGGGGCGATATCGGGTAGGGAGATAGAACGTTTTTGCAGTTTTTTTTTTCTTCCTGGAGCTCGTTGCGCCTAAAGAAGTGTTGTAACAAAGGCGCGTCCGCGCGACGTCTTGATCGAGGGACGAGTCGTCGCCAAAGCTTAGCGCGGGAAAGTCGCTAATGGAAGCGAACTGCTTCCATTAGCGATGCGTAAATTTTTAAATGTTTTCAGCGAATTGAATATTGCAATATTGCAGGCAACATTTGCAATATTGCAACATTCGTAGTGCTGCCTCAAGTTTGTCGCGGTTTCTCGCAGATTCTTTACCACTAAATTCAGCTGCTGAAGGGAGTGATGAAGGGAGTGAAGTGAGTAAAACTGCCTCCCGACGCACGCACACACACACACACAAAAAGAAATTTTTTTTTATGCAATAAAACTGGAGAAAGCGCCACACAGCCACTTTTGTGAGCAAACTTTGCGCCAGTGTAATTAGAAATAGCTCGAGAGGACTTTACAAAAAAAAAAAAAAGTAAATCTTACTAAGGTATTGTCGCATTACCTCTCGGAAACCGCGGTTAAGGGGGTTTAGAAAATCTTCTGCAAACTTCGGAAATGCGAAAGAAAAAGAAAACGGCGATTCGGATTCATCGCTGAACAAAAAGGTCTCTTGCACTTTGCACAAAACACGATTTCTTTCTTTTGTTTTCTTGTGTGTGCGCTAAAAGATGGCCATTCGTGTAAAAAAAATGGTATTTTTTGCCTCGTTTAATGTTCGGTATATTTTTTTTTTCTCGTGCGTGCGACACGTTTGTATGCGGCATGAGAGAGAGAGAGAGAGAGAAAAAAAAGTGCCCTTTCGCAGCTGCGTCTGCCTTGTCTGCGTGGAACAACGGTGGCTTTGCCGCATTACTCCTCCTCCCGGAGCGCCTCGTACGTTCATAAAAGTGGTGTGAAGCTGCATGCGCGCAAGAGCGATTCAAGCTTGCTGCGAGCCGTCCGGTTTTTGTAAAGTTGGCTTCGTCATGAAGGCAAGATAAGAAATTGAAGAAAAAAAAAAAGAATCTCGTGCGTGCGTGAATTTAGAACCTTAAAAGTGGAAACTTGAAAAATCGCCATCATGTATTGCGGCACTAAGAATAATAATAATAATAATAATAATAATAATAAAATAAAAGTAGATTGCTCGCGCGCCGGAGTTAACTTGAAACCTGAGCGCATCTCCGAGCGCCGTCCGCGAAAAGTAGAAATAATATGCTCGTCTGCCGGGGCGAGAAACCGCGTCTGCGCATCTTTTCCATCTGCGAGCGTTCTTACTACGAGAAAAGTAAAAGAAGCGGCTCGTCTGCCAACGCCTCGAGCGCAAAAAATCGGCTCGCTAAGGACAGAAAAAAAAAAAAAGAAAAACGGAAGGAAACCAGTTGTGGAAAGTGGTCAAAAACCGCGAGGGCCTCCAACGCCTCGAGCGCTAAAAATCTGCTCCCTAAGGACAGAAAAAAAAAGAAAAAAAAAATTGGCGAGGGCGCTGGACGGAAACCAGTTCGAGTTCAGTTGCGGTGGTTAAAAACCGCGTCTGCCGGGGCGAG
>NC_139344.1:490332748-490357748 GCF_055883805.1 Amblyomma maculatum | reverse complement strand
TAGGTTGTGAAGAGCATTGACTGCTCCTCTTTGCTTTGTAAAGCCGAATTGATTTGTGTGCAAAAGATTTCTTCTCGCCATGAAATGATACAACCTCCCATACATGAGGCGCTCCAACACTTTGCCCAGTGTTGAATTCATCACTATGGGTCTGTAGGATGATGTTGCCTCTGACGGCCTGCCTGGTTTTGGGAGAAAAATTATTCGGCCTTTTCTCCAAATTAGAGGGAAATGTCCCAAACGCAAGGCGGAAGAAAATACGAATAATAAAAATTCTGGTTTTAATTTCCATAATTCCTGGACAAATCGTGGCGTTACGCCGTCTAGTCCCGATGCTGTTCCTTGTTTCACCCTAGAGACTGCTAAGTGAACTTCTCCATAAGTGAAAGGAACATCATCGGGTCCTCCAAAATTTGGATCAGCCGCGAGTGCTCGAATCTCCGAATGAGATGGGGTATCAATGTTAAAATTATCGGAAGGTACCTGATTGTTTAATAATAATTGTGCGGTTTCCAATGTGGACGTAGTTAATGATCCGTCCTCCCTTTGTATGGGAGGAAGGATGACAGGGGCCTGTAATTTGGAAAATGCAATTTTGAACGTATGACCGAATATGTTGGATTTTAATGAATCCTTGGCAATGTTTTTCATTTCGGAGGTTCGAGCATGCGCGACGTTGATTCTATATATTCTTAAAGCCTGATAATAATCCTTGCCGAATTGTTGTCTCAATAGGTAATCTTTTGTTCTTTGGTATCTGCGGCGTAACGCCCTGACCTTTGACTTTTCTAATGCCAATTCTTGTGTCCACCAATTATTGAAATTTGTAGTTGAATTTGGTTTGTTTGATCGTGGTGATAAGTTCTTCCGTCTTAGGTGTTCAAAAATTTCGTAAAATTTAGTGACGACTAATTCCAAGGACTCCGGCGAAGCCAAATAAGCCCCAACTACCGCATCAAAAAAGTGCAATTTAGATAATGATTTTAGTAATCTTGTTAAACCCAAATGTGTTAATCGAGGTTCTGTGTTACGACGTGTGTTTCCCAATGTGACTGTTATGTGTTTGTGCTCTGAAAATGTGAGTGTGTCTGACACCTGCCATGACGCCCCCAAAAGCATCAACGCCGGAGATGCCATGGTGACGTCAATCCAGCTGTCAGTGTAATCGTTTGTGTATGTTGGAGGAGATGCCGGGTTGTTCATGAAGACTAAGCCAGAGGCCATGGCGAATTGTAATAATTCGCCTCCGCGCGCGTCGGAATGGCTTGGGCCCCATACTACGTGTTTTGCATTGAAGTCTCCTGCGACTATCATCGGCATCTCCTCCGTTAGTGTCATGGCGTGTGTAATGTCATGTAATGTTGAAGACATTGGGAAGTGAGGTGGAGCGTATGCACTTACGAGAAGTAATGATGCGGTAGTTGTTGTGCACACTAGCGCTACAACTCTAGGTGTAATGAGTATGGGGAACATGTTGAATGTTGTGTGTGTAGCAATGATGGCGCATCGCGGCTTGGATGGTGCTGCAAATATAATCCAGTTGGGAGGGACGCCTGTAATTTTGTCTGCGACGGTATAAGGGTCTGATATTAGTGCATAATCGTAATTACCATTTTTCATGCTGTCTATTAATACAGGGGTCGCATTTTTACTATGGTCTAAATTAGCCTGAATGAATGAGATTGAAAGATTAGCTGTCATTTTTGTTTAACGGAATCGAAATGAAGAAACGAAATTTTGAACATCTGTAGCGACCCCTTGTATGTAAATTGAAGGAAATATGCGTCCCACCCAAAAAAAAAAAAAAAATAGGAAGATTGGCCTGCACAGTGGCGATGGTATAGATGGGAATATTTGAAGTAATATAAAATGAGTGAGGGAAGAAAAATTGGCAGGTCATAAAGAATAAAATAGATGAAAAAACCATCATATCTGGGCATGCCAAGGTAATGTCTGAATGTGTCGGATGGTCGGCTGGAAGTTGTAGTTCCCCTTCAGTGTTTGCTATATCCTCCCAGGTGAGTTCACTAAAAATAAATGTGGCCGTCAGATTGTACGCGCCAAAACCTGTAGAGAAAATATTAAAAGAAAAGAAATAAGCCCTTCCAGCCGAACCGCCCAGAGACTCGCACCAGTAGCTTAATCTAAAAGGCAACCACGAGCGCCACGATGCGCCATCACCGCCGTACCCATACTCATTTCTTAATAAACTGCGAAGAAGGAATGTGAGGAAAGAACCTAAGTGGGGAAAACCTGGGAGCCGCCGTTGGAAAAAATTTTGATATGAGCGCAAGAGGAAGGATATAACAGCACTGTGGTTTGTTAGAAAATAAGAAGCTATGAAGAAGTTTACGGTAGGGTATAGAAAAGATATACTGGAAAGAGTAATCAAAGAAAAGATGGTGCTGTTATTGTAAGATGTTTTATATGAAACAGTACTGAAGACGTTTCCCGACGAGTGCGTGCAATCGCCTGCAAAGCACCCGTCTCTGAGGATAGGAATTAAGAACTGAGCGGCTCCCTGGTCCCCCCTTACCTTAGGTAAGCGGTTAAGAGTGTCCATAATCGGTTCTTGACCGCAGACGGGCGAGACGTGCAGCCAGGATAGGGCAGTCATGAGAACCCGCCCTATGCGGCTGTCCCTCGCGCCCCGCCCTGCGACACACCGCACAGGCCGTTGCCGAGTTGTCTGTTGCGGTGCAGTCATTGACTGTGTGCGGACCTGCACACCGCGTGCAGACAGCGTGCGTCGCGTCCGCACTGACTCGGCAACTGCGTCTGGAGTGGCCATAAGTTGCGCAAAAGGTGCACATGGGTATGTGCAGGTCTTCTGCTACTAGCGCTGACGACCAACCGATCGTAAGTCTACCTTTGGCGATAACTCTGTTAAAGGCGTCTGGCGCCATGGATAAAACGTGTGTCTTCGTACCATCGCGGGACCGGAACGTGTACCTTCGAGTGGTCGTCTGTGGATCGAGATTTATGCCGGGATTTTTCGCGTTTATGTTCGCAATGATGTTGTCATCGGCGACAGCAGGGTCTACACCCCAGACTCTGACATGAGGTCTGCGCCGGTCAATTACGCGGATGGATAAAGCATTTCTCGTAACCTCGTTCGACTCCACGGCCACTCGAAGATTATCGACCGTCTGACGGTCGCGCGCCAAAACTGTTACGCCTGCGGCTGTTTGTCTTAGCGTCACCGGCCCGATGCCAGCATCCTCTGGATTAATGTTGGATTTTAAAGTTTGAATTAATTGAGCTGGTGTCGCAGAGTCCGGCGCCGCGGATGTTAGGTACGCTACGTGGTTAACTTGCCGCACAGATGGAGCTTGCGTCGTCATGGGTTGTTGCGTCGGAAGCCGGGTGGTGTCTGTGGTGGGTGTGCCGGTGCGCAGGGCGTCCGCAAAAGTGGGCTGAGCCGCGGTTGTCGACATGGCCCTGAGTCGGGCCTCCGCAGCCTCCGCACGAGATCTGGCTTCGGCGGAGTCCTTTTTCTCAGAGTACCACATTGCTCTGAGGATCTCCGCACGGCCTCGGGCGTCGGATGCCAGCGCCTGGTATGTAGAACAAGAATCGAGCATTTTAGAAAAAAGGTTTGTTATAAATACTCTTGCCTGTACTCCGATTTTGTGCTCTGGCGCATTTAAGTATCCGACCAGGGTTTCGTGAAGATTCGTTACTGTTGTAAATGGCGGCATCGCTTCGAATCCCAGGTTGAGGGTGGTTTGCGGGAGCGAGCCCGCCGCAGAAGGTTGCACCGACTCCGGATCGCCGAGGCGCCTGTCGTCAGAGACGCGGTCGTCAAGATCGCGGTCCCGTGGCGACGAAGTCGGTTGTCGCAAGGTCGTTGGTGAAACCGCGTTGTCATTGTCAGGCGCCGCACTGGGGCTCGAATCCAAAGCCCCTTGCGGCACCTGGGCCATGACCGCGTCGCCGTAGTCGGAAAACGGTGACCGGGACGGCGGCGTTTGAGCCACCAAAGTGCCCGGCTGCGATGTTTCGTCGAGCGAAATTCCGCGCGGCGATGCCGCACCCGATGTAGCTCCCGCAGGCGACCTCGTGGGGGACGGGTTGACGTTGTCCATGTCCGCGGTCGCGGGGGACCGCTTACCCGGCCACCACCGTTGCAGGGTGCGGCCGGAGTTAGGCCTCGCCGCAGGTCAGCGGGGCCAGCCTGAGGCTAAGTCCGAAGGCCGGAAAAATGCGGCCGCAAAATCGGGAGTGACCGGCGGAGGTCACGCTCGAGAACCGGGTGCGCCCGCGGATCTCAAGGCGCAGAACTCACGCGGCTCAGGTGTTGAGGCTGGTCAGTTCGCCCAGAAGCCACTTCAGGTGCCGGCGCAGATGTTGGTCGCAGTGTCGGGCTGTGATGTCAGAGTCCCAAACCGCAAAAAGCGGCCAAAAAACCGCTAGCGGACCTAGCGGTCCGCCCGCGGAGGCCGCCGGCACACGTTGAGGTAGAATCCACCGGCCCTGGGGTGGCCCAGGAGTCTTAAAAGGGCGACCGGTAGGCTTAGCAGGCGAACAGATTTCCTGCAAAGGAAGAAGAAGCAGAGCCAGGCACGGGGAGCGCTGCGCGAGTCCCGGGAGCTCCGAAAAACACGTCCTACTCTTTCGACAGCTGTCGAAAGAGTAGGACGTGTTTTTCGGAGCTCCCGGGACTCGCGCAGCGCTCCCCGTGCCTGGCTCTGCTTCTTCTTCCTTTGCAGGAAATCTGTTCGCCGAAAGAGTAGGACGTGTTTTTCGGAGCTCCCGGGACTCGCGCAGCGCTCCCCGTGCCTGGCTCTGCTTCTTCTTCCTTTGCAGGAAATCTGTTCGCCTGCTAAGCCTACCGGTCGCCCTTTGTCGAAAGAGTAGGACGTGTTTTTCGGAGCTCCCGGGACTCGCGCAGCGCTCCCCGTGCCTGGCTCTGCTTCTTCTTCCTTTGCAGGAAATCTGTTCGCCTGCTAAGCCTACCGGTCGCCCTTTTAAGACTCCTGGGCCACCCCAGGGCCGGTGGATTCAAACTCAACGTGTGCCGGCGGCCTCCTAGGGCGGACCGCTAGGTCCGCTAGCGGTTTTTTGGCCGCTTTTTGCGGTTTGGGACTCTGACATCACAGCCCGACACTGCGACCAACATCTGCGCCGGCACATGAAGTGGCTTCTGGGCGAACTGACCAGCCTCAACACCTGAGCCGCGTGAGTTCTGCGCCTTGAGATCCGCGGGCGCACCCGGTTCTCGAGCGTGACCTCCGCCGGTCACTCCCGATTTTGCGGCCGCATTTTTCCGGCCTTCGGACTTAGCCTCAGGCTGGCCCCGCTGACCTGCGGCGAGGCCTAACTCCGGCCGCACCCTGCAACGGTGGTGGCCGGGTAAGCGGTCCCCCGCGACCGCGGACATGGACAACGTCAACCCGTCCCCCACGAGGTCGCCTGCGGGAGCTACATCGGGTGCGGCATCGCCGCGCGGAATTTCGCTCGACGAAACATCGCAGCCGGGCACTTTGGTGGCTCAAACGCCGCCGTCCCGGTCACCGTTTTCCGACTACGGCGACGCGGTCATGGCCCAGGTGCCGCAAGGGGCTTTGGATTCGAGCCCCAGTGCGGCGCCTGACAATGACAACGCGGTTTCACCAACGACCTTGCGACAACCGACTTCGTCGCCACGGGACCGCGATCTTGACGACCGCGTCTCTGACGACAGGCGCCTCGGCGATCCGGAGTCGGTGCAACCTTCTGCGGCGGGCTCGCTCCCGCAAACCACCCTCAACCTGGGATTCGAAGCGATGCCGCCATTTACAACAGTAACGAATCTTCACGAAACCCTGGTCGGATACTTAAATGCGCCAGAGCACAAAATCGGAGTACAGGCAAGAGTATTTATAACAAACCTTTTTTCTAAAATGCTCGATTCTTGTTCTACATACCAGGCGCTGGCATCCGACGCCCGAGGCCGTGCGGAGATCCTCAGAGCAATGTGGTACTCTGAGAAAAAGGACTCCGCCGAAGCCAGATCTCGTGCGGAGGCTGCGGAGGCCCGACTCAGGGCCATGTCGACAACCGCGGCTCAGCCCACTTTTGCGGACGCCCTGCCCACCGGCACACCCACCACAGACACCACCCGGCTTCCGACGCAACAACCCATGACGACGCAAGCTCCATCTGTGCGGCAAGTTAACCACGTAGCGTACCTAACATCCGCGGCGCCGGACTCTGCGACACCAGCTCAATTAATTCAAACTTTAAAATCCAACATTAATCCAGAGGATGCTGGCATCGGGCCGGTGACGCTAAGACAAACAGCCGCAGGCGTAACAGTTTTGGCGCGCGACCGTCAGACGGTCGATAATCTTCGAGTGGCCGTGGAGTCGAACGAGGTTACGAGAAATGCTTTATCCATCCGCGTAATTGACCGGTGCAGACCTCATGTCAGAGTCTGGGGTGTAGACCCTGATGTCGCCGATGACAACATCATTGCGAACATAAACGCGAAAAATCCCGGCATAAATCTCGATCCACAGACGACCACTCGAAGGTACACGTTCCGGTCCCGCGATGGTACGAAGACACACGTTTTATCCATGGCGCCAGACGCCTTTAACAGAGTTATCGCCAAAGGTAGACTTACGATCGGTTGGTCGTCAGCGCTAGTAGCAGAAGACCTGCACATACCCATGTGCACCTTTTGCGCAACTTATGGCCACTCCAGACGCAGTTGCCGAGTCAGTGCGGACGCGACGCACGCTGTCTGCACGCGGTGTGCAGGTCCGCACACAGTCAATGACTGCACCGCAACAGACAACTCGGCAACGGCCTGTGCGGTGTGTCGCAGGGCGGGGCGCGAGGGACAGCCGCATAGGGCGGGTTCTCATGACTGCCCTATCCTGGCTGCACGTCTCGCCCGTCTGCGGTCAAGAACCGATTATGGACACTCTTAACCGCTTACCTAAGGTAAGGGGGGACCAGGGAGCCGCTCAGTTCTTAATTCCTATCCTCAGAGACGGGTGCTTTGCAGGCGATTGCACGCACTCGTCGGGAAACGTCTTCAGTACTGTTTCATATAAAACATCTTACAATAACAGCACCATCTTTTCTTTGATTACTCTTTCCAGTATATCTTTTCTATACCCTACCGTAAACTTCTTCATAGCTTCTTATTTTCTAACAAACCACAGTGCTGTTATATCCTTCCTCTTTCGCTCATATCAAAATTTTTTCCAACGGCGGCTCCCAGGTTTTCCCCACTTAGGTTCTTTCCTCACATTCCTTCTTCGCAGTTTATTAAGAAATGAGTATGGGTACGGCGGTGATGGCGCATCGTGGCGCTCGTGGTTGCCTTTTAGATTAAGCTACTGGTGCGAGTCTCTGGGCGGTTCGGCTGGAAGGGTTTATTTCTTTTCTTTTAATATTTTCTCTACAGGTTTTGGCGCGTCCAATCTGACGGCCACATTTATTTTTAGTGAACTCACCTGGGAGGATATAGCAAACACTGAAGGGGAACTACAACTTCCAGCCGACCATCCGACACATTCAGACATTACCTTGGCATGCCCAGATATGATGGTTTTTTCATCTATTTTATTCTTTATGACCTGCCAATTTTTCTTCCCTCACTCATTTTATATTACTTCAAATATTCCCATCTATACCATCGCCACTGTGCAGGCCAATCTTCCTATTTTTTTTTTTTGGGTGGGACGCATATTTCCTTCAATTTACATACAAGGGGTCGCTACAGATGTTCAAAATTTCGTTTCTTCATTTCGATTCCGTTAAACAAAAATGACAGCTAATCTTTCAATCTCATTCATTCAGGCTAATTTAGACCATAGTAAAAATGCGACCCCTGTATTAATAGACAGCATGAAAAATGGTAATTACGATTATGCACTAATATCAGACCCTTATACCGTCGCAGACAAAATTACAGGCGTCCCTCCCAACTGGATTATATTTGCAGCACCATCCAAGCCGCGATGCGCCATCATTGCTACACACACAACATTCAACATGTTCCCCATACTCATTACACCTAGAGTTGTAGCGCTAGTGTGCACAACAACTACCGCATCATTACTTCTCGTAAGTGCATACGCTCCACCTCACTTCCCAATGTCTTCAACATTACATGACATTACACACGCCATGACACTAACGGAGGAGATGCCGATGACAGTCGCAGGAGACTTCAATGCAAAACACGTAGTATGGGGCCCAAGCCATTCCGACGCGCGCGGAGGCGAATTATTACAATTCGCCATGGCCTCTGGCTTAGTCTTCATGAACAACCCGGCATCTCCTCCAACATACACAAACGATTACACTGACAGCTGGATTGACGTCACCATGGCATCTCCGGCGTTGATGCTTTTGGGGGCGTCATGGCAGGTGTCAGACACACTCACATTTTCAGAGCACAAACACATAACAGTCACATTGGGAAACACACGTCGTAACACAGAACCTCGATTAACACATTTGGGTTTAACAAGATTACTAAAATCATTATCTAAATTGCACTTTTTTGATGCGGTAGTTGGGGCTTATTTGGCTTCGCCGGAGTCCTTGGAATTAGTCGTCACTAAATTTTACGAAATTTTTGAACGCCTAAGACGGAAGAACTTATCACCACGATCAAACAAACCAAATTCAACTACAAATTTCAATAATTGGTGGACACAAGAATTGGCATTAGAAAAGTCAAAGGTCAGGGCGTTACGCCGCAGATACCAAAGAACAAAAGATTACCTATTGAGACAACAATTCGGCAAGGATTATTATCAGGCTTTAAGAATATATAGAATCAACGTCGCGCATGCTCGAACCTCCGAAATGAAAAACATTGCCAAGGATTCATTAAAATCCAACATATTCGGTCATACGTTCAAAATTGCATTTTCCAAATTACAGGCCCCTGTCATCCTTCCTCCCATACAAAGGGAGGACGGATCATTAACTACGTCCACATTGGAAACCGCACAATTATTATTAAACAATCAGGTACCTTCCGATAATTTTAACATTGATACCCCATCTCATTCGGAGATTCGAGCACTCGCGGCTGATCCAAATTTTGGAGGACCCGATGATATTCCTTTCACTTATGGAGAAGTTCACTTAGCAGTCTCTAGGGTGAAACAAGGAACAGCATCGGGACTAGACGGCGTAACGCCACGATTTGTCCAGGAATTATGGAAATTAAAACCAGAATTTTTATTATTCGTATTTTCTTCCGCCTTGCGTTTGGGACATTTCCCTCTAATTTGGAGAAAAGGCCGAATAATTTTTCTCCCAAAACCAGGCAGGCCGTCAGAGGCAACATCATCCTACAGACCCATAGTGATGAATTCAACACTGGGCAAAGTGTTGGAGCGCCTCATGTATGGGAGGTTGTATCATTTCATGGCGAGAAGAAATCTTTTGCACACAAATCAATTCGGCTTTACAAAGCAAAGAGGAGCAGTCAATGCTCTTCACAACCTAATTTCCAAAGTTAGAGAGTTAAGGGCAGAAGGACTCCACG
This sequence comes from Amblyomma maculatum, assembly GCF_055883805.1. NCBI lineage: Eukaryota > Metazoa > Arthropoda > Arachnida > Ixodida > Ixodidae > Amblyomma > Amblyomma maculatum. Next base: position 490,348,243 of record NC_139344.1, on the reverse strand, counting down.
CCCTGCTCATATCTATTGATTTCAGGGGAGCTTTCGACAGTGTCTGGCATCCCCTAGTCCTTGCATCGCTTCGACAATGGGGATGTCCGAGAAACCTCTGTGCACTGCTCAGGTCATTCCTGTCCGACCGTGAGGTGGTGTACCGCTCCAAAGCGGGCGACGCGGTTGCGCGTCCCACCTTAGGCAGCCCACAGGGTTCTCCTCTGTCACCGCTCCTCTGGAACATAGTGGTGCGTGGACTGCTAGAGCAGCAGATGCCGGAAGGAGTGACGCTTCAGGCCTACGCAGACGACGTCGTCGTCATTGTGCCTGGGCCTAGCAGGAGAGTTTTACAGACTCTGGCGGAGGATGCGCTCGGACGAGTGACGACATGGGCGAAGACGGCAAGAGTTACTATCTGCGCACAGAAGACGGAGTGCGTCCTGATCTCGCCCCCTAGGGGGGGAATGGGGCGCACTCCCCCAACCGTTCGCCTGGATGGCGTCTGTCTTAAGTTCAGACCGACTATCCGGGTGCTCGGCGTCTTCATTGATCGCACCTTGTCGTTCATAGCCCATGGCGAATATCTCAAGGAGCGATCCGAGATGCTCGCCGCGCGTCTTGCGACTCTCCTGCGCATGAGCGGCACTCTCCCGCCTGAGCAGCTCAGAGCATTGTATAAACAAGTCATTCTGCCCACTCTCACTTATGCGTCCCCTGTGTGGTGGACTGAGTGTCCCCACTCAGGACTTCGTGCTAGATTAATATCTGTGCAGCGGGCCCCGCTAATGGCGTTGGCGGGAGCCTACTCCACAACGAGCACACGGGCGCTCCAAATTTTAATGCATGCCCCACCTCTGCAGTTTGACCTAGACAGGTTAAACGCAGAGTTTAGATTATTCGTACTAAGATCAGACACCAAATTCGGACAAAAAACATTCCTCGCTTCTGATATGGCATCACCTTTTGACGAGGCTCTTCAGCATCCGTCGGAGGTCATTTCGTTTGAGCACGTTCGTTTGGACATGGCTGCGGCGGCGGCGATGGCGTTGCAGCCGGCGCTTCATGTCTTCACGGACGGCTCATATACCTCCACGGCTGCAGGTGCTGCATTCGTGGCTCTCACGAAAACCGGCCGAATATTAGCAGTAGGCCGGTTTCGGGTCGAATTGGCTAATAGCGCGTATTGCGCCGAAAAAATAGCACTCGAAGAGGCATTGCTGTATTTGAAAGATCAGAGAGCAACGTCACCTGTATATATTTATACAGATTCTCTCTCAGTACTCAATGCCCTTTCGAACTACCTAACATCGGACCCAAAAATCAATGCCATTAAAAACCTTTTAAGAACTGTGGCCTCTGACCGCCCCGTAAACTTATTTCATGTTCCTGCCCACAAGGGAATTTTAGGAAATGAAATAGCGGACACCATTGCGTCTAAGGCGTACAAATCTACAAGAATTCGATATTCCGGTATATCCAAAATTTCCGTACGCAGCGCCTTTAAACATTCTGTAAAAGCGCAATGGCAAACCTGGTGGCGGGAGAACAATCACGGCTCTTTAATTTATGATTGGATTCCGAATGTTTTTAACATTCCTAAAACATTTCCTCCGGCGAAGCCTCTAGTGACGCTCTTGACAGGGCACGGCCGATTTCCGGCTTACTTTTACCGATTCGGACTAACTAGTTCACCTCAATGTCCATGTGGTCATCCTGACGGTACTGTACACCACTACATAACACATTGTCCACTCACATCTGACATAACATCCCATTTACCACATAACAATGCTGACGACCAACCGACACCATACTGGAGAGGCTGGCTGGATAATAAAAAATGCTGCGCCCTTTTACAAAGAGTTGTCGCAGCTATAAGTGCGAAATTACAAGACTATAAGCGCACGAGAAAGAATTAATAAATCTGCATTTTCTTTTTCTGGGAGGGGCCATTCAGGCCAATTGAGGCGGGCATTCTTGTCAGCCCCTTCTAGAATGGAAATGTAGATTACGTCTAAGTATTATAAAACAGTCTTTTTCCTTTCTACATTTCTGATTTATTAGATTCTCCTCTTTCCTCTCTTTTCCTTCACTTTCTGTACATAACCTTTCTATTATTCTCTGTATATAGCTAAATTGTACAAAATGTATATAAACTTGTAAATAAGCGCCAAAACTTTTGAATTGTATAATTGTAAAATATCATTGCATGTACTATTTTTGTTATTACACATTGACACAGTTATATCTGCACATTTTCCTTATATCTATGCACTACTACTAATTTCAACGAAAATAAAGACACACCTTGTTTCGGTTTTACTTATTTATTTATTTATTTTTTTTTTTCTTTCTTTCTCTCTCTCTCCTTTTTCCTTTACAACTTCTTATTTTCATTTATTTCTTGTTACTTTCACTTATCTATTTATTTATCATTCTTCACCCTTTCTTCCTTCTCTTTCATTTTAATTTTTTTCCTACTTGTCTCTGTGTGATTTAGTCCTTCACTTCCCCCCAAGATGTGTATATAAGAAGGCAACCAATTGGGCACATCTATTGTCTTTCACGTATTTGAAAAATAAACCAGCTCTGCGAGGCTTGCCCACCTTCTGTGCTCGTTGAGCCCTTAGGATGCAGATGTGTTACCGTGCCCACTTTTTATTTTTTCAATTGGCTTTTTCCACTAAACTAAACACTTTGGCCGACTGGGCCCTTTTCATTTATTTTTGATTGGTTTAAGCCTGATATAGCTCAGCTGGTGCAGGCTCTTTCTCATTCCGCTTTATTTTTGAATTTATTTTCCAACATTGTCAGGAATGAGACTTTGGATTGGGGCAGTCAAACTTTCGGCAGCTGTCGAAAGAGTAGGACGTGTTTCGCGGAGCTCCCGCTGCTCGCGCAACCCAGGCTCGCGCCCTTGTTCGATCTGCCCCGCAGCCTCGCTCCGAGCTGCGAGGCCTATCTTTTTTACAGGCGCTCCTGCCTTTCTGCCTGCCTGCGGAGCTGCCCGGGCCTTCGGCAGTGGTCGCGGACGGCGTCGCGACTTCCGCTTGCGGGCCTGCGGACCCGCGGGCGGTATTTTTAGCCGCATTTTGCGGCTCTGAACATCTCCGACTTGGTTCCGGCGGCGGCCCTGCTTCGGCTGCCAACATCCTGCGACTGCCTGCCAGCGCTTCGGCCACAGGGTAGGACCGCTACCTCCATCGCGCTGCGCGGGTTCTCGGACCTCGTCCGCGACCTGCGCGGATCGGCACGGTCCCCCCGCCCGCTTTTTGCGGGCTAGGGACATAGCCTCGCTTGCCCTAGCGAGGCTTAGGCCTCGGTCCAGTCCTGCCCTTGTGGTGGCCGGGTAGGCGGTCCCCCGCGACCGCTCCCATGCCAACCACGAGGTCCTCGAGGTCGGCGTCGCCCACCGGGCCGCCTCAACAACCGGCGGCGTCAGCATCGAGCTCGCCGGATGCCCGCCGGGAGACTGCCTCTGGCACCGGCGCTGCAGAGGCGCACCCGCTGTCTCCCGACTCCGGCTCTGGCCGCTCTGCACCCGCTCCCGGTGGCGGCCAAACGCCGCGGTCCCCGTTCTCGGATGGGGGCGACGCGACCGTGGCGGCTGTGCCGGACTCGGATCTGGCCCGTTCGGGGTCCCCATCAACTGATGCGACCACTTCTGCGGTTTCTGCCGCCCTTACGGGGCAACATCCCGATCAATCAGTCCCACGGTTGGCGACTGATCTTGCCACGACCCCTCCGGCGACGGGGTCCGTTTCTGCGATGCCTGAGCCCGTGCCCACGCCCGATACGGATGTCCCGCTGTGTGCTGACCCGGAGCGGGACCGGGCTAGAGTCGACCTTAACTTTGCGGCGATGCCGCAATTCGCGGACGTGACCAAACAGCAAGAAAAGATAACAGCGTTCCTGGCGGCGCCCGAGAACAAGATCGGCGTCAACGCTCGCCAGGCCCTCGCACAGATGATCAACGTGATCATCCTTCACTGCGCGGAGTACCACTCCCTGGCGTCGGACGCGAGGGCTCGCGCGGAAGTGCTCCGCAAAATGTGGAGCACCGAAAGAAAAGACGCGGTGGATGCACGAGCCAGGGCTACGTCTGCGGAGGTCTGGCTACAGACGAGCCTCACGTCTCCGCCGGCTCATCACCATCCGGCAACGTTTGCACAGGTCGTCGCCTCCTCCACCGGGCTCCCAGCGGAACCCAATCAGCCACCTCCGCCTGCGCCACGGCAAGTACAGGGCCACTTGGCATTTCTCACACCAACCAACCCCGACGCAGTCACACCCGCGCAAGTAGTCCAAACTTTAAAAGCAAACATAAATCCAGAAGACGCGGGCATCGGCCCTGTACAAATTCGGACTAATTCAAACGGCGTAACAATAGTGGCACAAGACAGAACTACCATCGAAAACCTTCAGGCGGCGGTTAGGGCAAACGCCGTAACCTCAAACGCGTTTAGCGTACGGATAGCGGAGAGGCGACGACCTCATATTCGTGTATGGGGCGTGGACCCGGATGTAGCGGACGACTCGCTAATAGCAAATATAGTTAGCAAAAACCCCGACTTAGAGTTAGACCAGACCGCTGCAGCTCGGCGATACACATTTAAAGCACGAGACGGAACCAAAACTCACGTCGTCTCAGTGTCGCCCGGCGACTTCAGAAAAATTATGGCAAAGGGGCGCTTGAACATCGGCTGGTCCTCGGCGCAGGTGGCCGAGGACCTCCACGTCCCGATGTGCACATATTGCGCACAATATGGCCACTCAAGGCGAAACTGCCGGGCGGCAACCGACGCTACTCGCGCCGTATGCACGCGCTGTGCGGGTGACCACACTGCGGCTTCCTGCACGCAGACGGCGGCAGACGCGCCGGTCGCGTGCGCAGTTTGCAGGCGTGCAGGACGGCAGGGTCCGCCGCACAGGGCCGGGGACAAGACCTGCCCTGTACTACAAGAAAGAGTGGTTCGGATGCGCCACCGAACCGATTATGGCCCGCCGTAGCTGCAGTGGTCTGGGACTGGGCGAGAGGGAGACCGAGCATACAGGTTTCTTAACTGACGTACACTGTACATCATCACGACGGAACATTTCTCCTCTACTTTTATCATTAACCCGCTTAAAGAGCTTACATGCCATAATTCGTAGTAACACATCCTTTCTGTTAAAATTGTTATTCACTATTAATTTCCAACAACTTCCTATATTGCAACAATTAGCTCTCCCGATTGTTTCTCACATTACTCGGTCATCCCTCTCACCCACAGCCCTGATCAACCACGCACGCGGACGGCGCTTTGAAAATACTGTCAATTTAGAAGCAGTAACAAATAACAAGGCAGTTAAAACGTGGAGCGTAGGTTTTTTTTTTTTTTTTTTTTCCTACGCGTCGCCACTATCGATGTTTCGTTTGCTCTCGTATTACATTGGCATTCTTGCAGATCTATTCCCCATTTTATTCCAAATTTTCAATCGGCTTCTAATTTTTTAAAATGACATCTCAAGTAGCTTTCTCAATCATCCAGGCCAACTTGGACCACTGCAAAAATGCCACTACAGCATTGGTAGATAGAATTAAGGAAGCAAATTTTGATTTCGCTTTAATTTCAGACCCCTATACGAGAGCGAACGAAATACCGAACATACCGCACAATTGGACAGTTTTCAAGGCGCCGTCCAATCCTCGCACGGCGATAATCATCTGCACCACTCGATTCGACATATTTCCATTGTTCACTTCATCACGCGTCACTTCCATTTCTTGCTCATTAGCAACGGCATCGTTCACACTTATTTCAGCATACGCACCACCACACTACCCCATGACACCTACACTCGACGATATACGCCAAACACTCATACACACGGAGGACACACCAGCAGTCGTCGTTGGTGACTTTAACGCCAAACACACTGCTTGGGGACCGGAACTCTGCGATGCGCGGGGAGCGGAGTTCCTCGGCTTTGCTATGGGTTCCGGTCTTATAATCCTTAACGATCCGTCATCCCCTCCAACCTATACAACAAGTTACACAAACAGTTGGATAGATATCTCATTAGCTACACCATCACTCGCTAGGGCAGGTTACACGTGGACAGTGACAGATAACATAACATTTTCTGAACACAAACACATAGAAATACGGTTTGGTTCACCTACACAAACAAACGTTCGCAGACTTACATACAGGGGCACTACACGTTTACTAAATTCACTCTCGTCATCAGGTTACATGGATGCCGTTGCTAAAGCTCATTTGACTTCACCGGCAGCATTAGATTTAATTCTCCAAAAATTTCAATATCTATTCGACCACTTTAGGAAACGAAATCAAACAAGAACCCGTCCGACTTCTCGACTTCAATTCAATAATTCGAACCAATGGTGGACGACCGAGCTGACTATCGAGCGCTCCAGGGTGCGCGCCATGCGTAGGCGCTATCAAAGAGCTACTGAAATTTTAATTAGAAAATACTACGGTGACATTTACTACACCGCATTGGCTACATATCGTTCCAAAGTTTCGGAAGCCCGAGACTCATATTTAAGAGAATTGGCAAGACAATCAATCAGATCAGGTGTCTTCGGGCGTCCGTACAAAATTGCGTTCCAAAAGCTTTCTGCACCCGTTTTGTTAACATCAGTGGAGCGGCCGGATGGAACAATGACGTCCTCTGTGCTGGAAACAGCACAGACGCTTTTATATAGTCAGGTCGCGTCCGACACAAACGAAATCGATACGGATGCCCACAGGGAGATGCGTCAATTTGCGGCGTCCCCGTCTCTAGGAGGGCCCGGCGATGTGCCGTTCACCGCTGACGAAGTGGACATGGCGGTGTCCCGCGTCAAGTTGGGGACGGCGTCGGGTCTTGACGGAATGACGCCTCGCATAGTACGCGAACTCTGGGGGCGTCATCCTAATTTTTACTTATTTATTTTCAATGCGTCCTTGAAACTGGGTCACTTCCCAGTGGCCTGGCGGAAGGGGCGCATCATATTTTTGCCCAAGCCAGGTCGGCCTCCGGAGATGCCCACTTCATACAGGCCAATAGTCATGAATTCGACATTCGGCAAAGTGTTAGAGCGTTTATTATACGCCAGACTATACCACTTTCTATCGCGACGCAAATTACTCCAATCGAACCAATTCGGCTTTACAAGACAACGCGGAGCCGTCCAGGCTTTACACGCGTTAGTTTCCAAATTACGAGAAATACGGAACAACGGCCTCCACGCACTGCTCATATCCATTGATTTCCGGGGAGCGTTTGACAGCGTCTGGCATCCTCTGGTTCTGAGTTCGCTCGGTAACTGGGGTTGCCCGAGAAATCTCTGTGCACTGCTCCGGTCATTTCTATCTGACCGAGAGGTGGTTTTCCGCTCCCAAGCGGGAGACGCGGTAGCGCGTCCCACCTTAGGCAGCCCACAGGGTTCTCCGCTGTCACCTCTCCTGTGGAATATAGTGGTGAGTGGATTGCTCGAGCTCACGATGCCAGAGGGTGTGTCGGTGCAGGCTTATGCGGATGACGTTGTCATCCTTGTGCCTGCATCCGGCAGGAAGGAGCTGACGGACCTGGCGGAAAATGCTCTCGGTAGAGTGGCGACATGGGCGGAGAAAGCTAGAGTTAACATCTCAAGGGAGAAGACGGTGTGCGTCCTTATTTCGCCCCCAAGGAGTGGAATGGGACGCACATTACCCACCGTGCGGCTCGGCGGAGTTCGCCTTCAATTCAGGCCCTCCGTCAGAATCCTCGGTGTCGTTTTCGACCGCACTCTATCTTTCATACCCCATGGCGACCTGCTCAAGGAGAAAGCCGAGATGCTTGCCGCGCGCCTCAGCACCTTCATGCGGCTCAGCGGCACACCGGCACCGTCGCAGCGCAGAGCCTTATACAATCAGGTCGTCCTTCCGTCTCTCGCATATGCCTCACCCGTTTGGTGGACCGAGACCGCCCATTCGGGACTGCGTGCTCGGCTGCTTTCAGTGCAGCGCGCCCCGTTGCTGGCGTTGACGGGAGCGTATTCCACCACGAGCACAAGGGCATTACAAATTTTGCTGCATGCGCCGCCACTTGCGCTGGACCTTGAACGGTTCAACGCAGAGTTCGCGCTCTTTACGCAGCGATTGGATGTCACTTTTGGTCAGAAAACATACCGCGCATCGGAAGTGGCGAAACCGTTTGACGACACGCTCATACACCCAGCGGAGGTAGTTTCATTTGCGCACGTTCGTCTAGACAGGGATGGCGCGGAGGCAATGGCGCTGTCACCCGTCTACCATGTTTACACGGACGGTGCATATACCTCCGTCTCTGCCGGGGCGGCCTACGTCGTCATGTCACCAGCAGGACGCATAACATCAGTCGGCCGCTTCAGAGTAGAAGGAGCTACTGGTGCGTACGCCGTAGAGCAAATAGCGTTTGAGGAATGTCTCCGCTATATACAGGGATTGCAAGGGTCGACGCCTGTGTACATCTGTCGACTCTTTCTGCCCTAGCCGCAACTAAAACAGTTAATTCCAAAATCTTTGATATCAAGCAATTGCTTACATCCATAATCATACGAAGGCCGATTAAATTATTTCACGTACCTGCACACGCAGGTGTCTTGGGCAACGAGCTCGCAGACATAGTCGCGTCTCGAGCACATATGTCGAGCCGGACCAGATTGGCATTAGCATCTAAATTTGTGGTCCGTGCTGATTTCCGTCGGGTTGTTGTCGCGAGATGGGCCACCTGGTGGCGAAATAACAATGAAGGCACGGGAATCTTTGATTTTGTTCCCGATGCATCAAAAATACCATCTCGTTCCCTCCTGTGAAGTCAATCATCCATCTTGTCACCGGTCATGGCCGATTCCCTCATTATTTGCATCGTTTCGGCCTTTCACCATCATCAAACTGCCCCTGCGGTGCATCAGAAGGCACTGTTACACATTATCTCACCTCATGCTCACTCACATCATTACATCGTCAAAATTTAAACCCGCCAGCTCCGCAATCTTATGACGCCTTTATTTGGCGTAATTGGTTAGATAACAAAAAGAACTGTGCGTGGCTGATTAGGCTAGTTAATTTTATAAGCAATTCTTTGCCAAATTACAAACGACAAAATTTAAGTGCAGATTAGACCTCAAAATTAGTTGTCGCAAAATTTGACACGTCGGTTGGGGCCACTCAGGCCCAACGAGGTGGGCACAACGTTGTGCTCGCCCTAAACCAACGCATCGAATTTGCGACCATTTTGTGTATATACTGTACATAATTTCTGTAAATAGTGTAAATAGAGTGTATATACTGTACATAATTTCTGTATATATTCTGTCATCACCCCTTTTACCAGCACTTTCACACACCATTCAATTCTTAATTCAATCTTAATTCAATCTTCCAAAATCCTTTCGAACACCACTATTCCTTCTTGTTTCCTATTGCTGTCTGCTGTTTGTTCCTGTCTTTTGCTTTTCCACTTCTCTTTCCAGACTCATCATGGCCATCTCCTACTAATCTCCTGATCTGCCTGACTTGTCCTGCAAATCATTCCATTGTCTTTTGCTTATTTATTCTCCGAACCTTTTTCTATAAATAAATTGGTTGTGGTGTTTTTTTTTTCTTTTTTTTTGTGTGTGTGTCTGTGCTTTCTTGTTAAAGTTATGTTAATATGTTGATATGTATATATGTGTCCCTGGGCACATTTATTGTTTATTATCCAAAGAAAATTCAAATAAAACAGCTCTGCGAGGATAGCCCACCCTCTGTGCTCGTTGAGCCCTTAGGATGCAGATGTGTTACCGTGCCCACTTTTTATTTTTCCTATTGGCTTTTTCCACCAAATTAAACACTTTGGCCGACTGGGCCTTATTCATTTATTTTTGATTGGTTTAAGCCTGAAATAGCTTAGCTGGTGCAGGCATTTTCTCATTCCGCTTTATTTTTGAATTTGTTTTCCAACATTGTCAGGAATGAGACTGGATTGGGGCGGTACATCTGTCAAACGGTAACGCAGGTCAAACTGTCCTCGGAACAGATCGTGCAGGCCTTCCGCAACGCCCCGAAGGGATCACGGGAACCCGCACTTGGCGCTAGAAGCGTGGACAACACATTGGTCCGCTTTCCGCTCCACCGAGTAAGTAAAGAAACGATGAGAGTAGTGGTATTTCACTGACGGCCACGAGGACCCCGCCGAAACGAGGCCGTATCCCGCGACCTCCCACTTATGCTACACCTCTCATGTCTCTTCACAGAGTCAGACTAGAGTCAAGCTCAACAGGGTCTTCTTTCCCCGCTGATTTTGCCAAGCCCGTTTCCTTGGCTGTGGTTTCGCTAGATAGTAGATAGGGACAGAGTGTAGTTGAGTCTAATTGGAGTAGACTCCCCGCACCACCAATGTATCGCGGGTAGAGAGAAAGATGAGAAAAATAGGATACAAAAATAAATAAATGACAGATTGTCAAAAGGAAATAAATTAAAATAAATGTAGGAAAGATTGGGATTGTGAGGAGGAAATGTGAGGTGGCACCATCTAACGTCCACGGCCAAGTGGGAATCTCGTTAATCCATTCATGCGCGTCACTAATTAGATGACAAGGCATTTGGCTATTTTTTTTTTTTTTTTTAATTCTCAAACTTCAAACATCAATAACAACAAGAAAGAGATCTGCACACTCATTTGCGGGGAGTGTTACCCAAACAAGAAACCCCTCTAGTGGGGAGGTGTGCCGTGGGGAGGAATTGCAGCCCTTCTGGTGGAGGTGGTCATCGTTGAGGCCATGTAACTGCGGAAAATCCGCATGCTGCCTTGGAGGCAGCGCACGGTGAGCAACTTGATGACTTGGCCCCCCAGGCCGAGTTGAATGAGCCCTTTCACACTCTCTTTTGCCCAGCAACCCCGATATGACAGAGTTGCTGACATCACAATCACTGGTGTATCCGAGATCTGTCGGTGGAGGTCGGCATTCGAGTACTTTGCAATTTTGTCCTCGTGCGCTCTTGACAGCGACTTCCGTACTCCGACAACCTGGGCGTCAAGTATTATAGCCTGCCCATCCCTCTTGAGGACAAGGTCGGGTATCTGCTTGCCTTTAGAAGTTCTGAAATGCTTCTCTTGCTGGATGCTCCAGCCCTTCTCTCGCAGTTTCTCCGCCATCAGTCGCACAAGGATGTCGTGCCGCCGAATCCTTGCCTGGTCGGTCCTTACACATCGTTGAAGTATGTGACCCAGGGATTCTTCCTCGGGACAATTCGCTCGGCATGTCACCGGCAGGTCTTGGCCGCGTCTTGTTCTCGTCCGGTTCGGCATCGCGTTGATCCTAAGCTTCACGGCATCAATGAACTCCCTTCCCGTGAGAAGGCGTGTTCCCTCTGCCGCCCATCTTGAGGCTGCCGGACAGTTCTTCGACTCCTTCAGGCCGTACCCATCGGAACTGCCATGAAGCAAGTTCCGCCAGTATACTTTTCCCTTCTTCATCGTTGAGATGTCAGTTTCTTTGAAGCAGCAGAGTGCCATGATGCGGTGTAATCTGTTCTGAAGCAGGCAACCCTGGGCCGCCTTCCTGCAGGTGGGGTGTGATTATTCCTCTGCCATCCTCTGGAGCCGTTTCAGCTGCAATGCTGGAATTGTTGTTCGGTAGGCTGGAACTCCTAAGCCTCCCTGGTCCACTGGGGCATGAAAGAATCCAAGCGCAATGTCATGGGGCAGGTGGAGCCATTTCCGAACAGCAGCTCTCACTCGGCGGTCGAGATCTTGAAGCAACCGACTCGTGATCGGACTCAAGACGAGTGAGTGGTAGAACTTAGGTATAAGGTAGTGCCTTAAAAGCACCAGTCGTTGTTGTGGTCGTAACGGGGCCGCTGTGATTCTTTGCAATAGGTCTGGCAACTCTCTGGGGGCCAGCGAATGAAGTTGTCCGTAAGGGGAAAACTGCACCCCCAGGTAACGCCAAGTGGTGCCCACCTTCGCCATTGGGATGGCCTGCCCCTCCACTTCGAATTTCATGTTGGTCAGTAATTTCAGCTTCTTTTCTTTACCCGACGGTTGGAGACTCACTGTTAAGCTCTTCTTCGGGTTTATGTGAAGGCCTCTTTCTCGAAGGAAGCAGGCCAGTGAGTTTAGTCGGGTCTGAAGTCCCTCTGGAGTGGAGGCGCAAATTACCAGGCCGTCGGCAAAGGCCATCGCGTCCAGCATGAAATCTTGAGTCTTGAACGCCACCCCGTGGGACTCATCCGAAAGCCATTCGTCCACGACGAGGTTGAATAGCAGGGGGAGAGTGGATCCCCCTGCCTCACTCCGGTGGTGGGATGGACGATCGTCTCTTCTTGGTGGTACTGCAGAGTTGTTGTTGCAGTTTGGTAGAGCTCCTTCACGTACTCGATTAGGTCCATACTGCTACCTTTCCTGGCCAAACCCCGCAGGATGGCCGACAGAGTCACCGAATCGAAAGCCTTAGCCAGGTCCACTGAGGCCAGGTATAGTGGCCTAAGCCCATTCTGTGCTTCGTATAATGTGGTAGCCAGCAACCAGATGTTTTCCGCACAATCATCCACGGGAAGGAACGCCCTCTGCCGGTGATCCAACGGGATCTGAGCCAGTAGCCTTGATGCAAGGATCTTATGCATCAATCTCAAAATGACGGACGTGACAGTAATTGGCCGAAAGTCGCCGGATGCGCTGGCGTTTGGCGTTTTTGGAACAAAAATGGTCCTAGCGTTTCGGAGGGACGGAGGGATGTGCCGAAGGAGCATTAGAATGTTGATCAAGACCTGCAGCACTGCAAGGGGAACCTCCCTAAGGTCTTCCCCCGTCAATCCGTCGGGTCCTGCCGCTGTGCTTCTCGGGGGCAGTGCTGCTCTGATCTCAGCAGAAGTTACAACGTCAAAAGGATCAATCGTCTGCTCCTCGCTTAGAGTCATCTCGACCCTGGCCTCTGTTGTTCGTTCCATCACTTCCTTCCAATCCGAGAGGAGAGTTCTCGGGTCAGGGCCCTCTCCCTCTTCACGCCCCTCCAAAATCTCGTGCGCACAGCGCGTCTGATTCTTCTTGAACAGGTCCTGAGTCCGGGCATATTCTCGTCTGCGCCGCCTCCTGTGACTCTCCGGGTTCTTGGGAACCGGGGGGCGGTATGGTCCTTCTTTCTTCTTTGGCTTTGTAAGGAACTTTCGGGGGTAGTCGTCAAATGGGCGAGCAATGTCCTCATCTCTAGCAGCTCTCTTACCTATTTCCCATAGTTTGGAAGCTCCGAAAGAGGTTGGGCACTGCTTTTTCGTGAGCCTGGTCAGTTCCTTCTTAATCGTGATGTCTTTCGAGCTCCTAGTCTCGGGAGGCTCCGGGGCCATATCAATGGGAGCTCCGCGCTGTGGTGTCTTCTGCCTAGTCGCTGACTCTACGCAGTCCTCTTCGGGCAGCGCTCTCCAGGCAGGTTCGTCGCTGCTGCTGTCCTCTTGTGCCCCTTGCTGGGCACGTGCCAGAAGGTCCGCAACAAGAGCCCGGTATTTGCCATCCTTTCGGTAACTCTTTATCGCCTCCGCAGTTCGGGATTTCTTGATATCAGCGAGACTGGCGTTGATGTTACGGACACCCTTTAGAGTGAGGACTACTTCGTGCTTCGCCATCAGGATGTTCTCCTCCTCAGTCCTGCGAGCCTTGGTCCTTTTGACATTAATCTCTGCGTTGTATTGTTCTCTGTGTTTCGCCCTCCGGTGCACACCAAGCCCCGTCTTGGTGGTAAATGTTTTTCCACATGCCAAGCAGTTGTAGGAATCACCTTTGGTTAATGCTTCACTCTCCACAACAACAGATGGTGTGGCAAGATCTCCAGACTGACTCTCATCAGTAGACAAGAGATCGTCTATGAAGTCTTGCCTCGCTCGGTTCGATCTGGCCTTGTCCAACGCAGATTTGCTGGTCTTCGAATGGGCTGGCGGGTTGGATGCCACGCGGGGGGGAGACGGAACCGGAAGCACTCTAGTGGGAACGATGTCAACCCAGCCCAACCTTTGCCTCTCGTTTTGCTGATTCCTGCGCATCTGAGGTTCGGGATCTTCGTCACTCGAACTGGAAGTCGGCAACCTGGGTACCACCGTTTGCTGGATAACTCTGCTTCGCTTGGCCGCAGTCCTGGTGTTCATCCCTCTCACCGTAGTACTCCCGCTACCCCTTTCCTTAGGTCCCGTTGGCTCCCCCTCACAGCTCACTAGTGGTGGGCGGTCGGTAGTCTCTCTTAAATCAATCGTACTCCCTGTAGGTACTCCAGCATCCTCTGAGTTGACTGTCATCACTTCATTGCCGCAGTTCCCGACTAGCTGGACTCCTTCTTCGGGCCTTGAGTCTTTACTTCCTGCGGATCTTCCCCTAGCATCTGTTTCATCCTCGCTCACCGGAGTCAGCTCGGTCGAAGTTTGGCCTAATCTTTGCCGTCTAGGCCTAAGCTCGCGGGTACCTGTTTGCAGTTTGGTGGTCCTCTTCTTTCTGGGTCTGGAACTCGTCTCCGATGAAGTGGAAGCAGCAACCTCGCACGCGGCCCCCTCACTCCTCTCTCCCGATGTGGTCTTAACTAAGCCTACTTGGCGCAGACGGGGTCTAGGCTCGCGACGGCTAGCAAGTTGACGGCTGATTTCCCTCACAAAATCGGGACCTGATTCACAGATTTTGCACTGACACTCCTTAGGATGTCCCTCACAGTGTCCCGTGTCGTCGAAAATGACAAAGTCCGGGTCTTTGGCTCTTCCGCGCCCTCTAACCGTTTCCTTCTTCTGGCCGGGTTGAAAGTCCATCTGGTCCTTGGTTGTCTCCGCTGGTTGAGGTCTTGAAGAATCATTTCCTATCGGTTCTTTAATTCCAAGTCCACACCCTTGGTATACTACTGTCCCTCCTGGTGACGGGGTCTGGGTGGTGTGGCTTGGGCTGGCACTCTCTGGTGCGCTGAGGGCCGGGCCTGGGCCCGGCGAGCTCTCCCGAAGCACATTACATGTGGGAGAGCTCGCCGGGGCCAGGTCCTTAGCACACAGGCAATCCGTGCGTTCCAGTACTGGTATACTTTCTTCTCCTTGGATCTTCTCCTTCTCCTTCTTCTTCTCCTTGGGTCTCCTTCTCTTCCTCTCCTCGGCGCCGGGTTCCTCCCCGCACACCCTTGAGTGCGGAGTAGCCATCAGGGGATGGCTTCTGACTCAGAGTTTGTTTCTTCACGAGCCGCACTTGCCGGACCGCAGGAATCGACGCCCTGCGATCTTCGCTTGCCTCTGCTTGTTCAACTAGCCTCTCAGCAGAGGACTTTGGCTAGTTGGAGACCAGTGTCGTCGCTCCTCCTTAGTCTAGGTTGGCTTTTAGCACTCTACGAGCCAGACAGACAGCTGCTCAGGGCCAGGGACCACCACGTGGAGGTAGCTCAACCATCGATCCCAAGAGAGTCATAGTTACTCCCGCCGTTTACCCGCGCTTTTTTGAATTTCTTCACGTTGACATTCAGAGCACTGGGCAGAAATCACATTGCGTCAAGCACCGATCAACGGCCAT
>NC_139344.1:490312748-490330248 GCF_055883805.1 Amblyomma maculatum | reverse complement strand
CGTTTCGCTCGCAGCTACTCAGGGAATCCCTGTTGGTTTCTTTTCCTCCGCTTAGTGATATGCTTAAATTCAGCGGGTTGTCTCGCCTGATCTGAGGTCGACAGCAATGAAATGCATTGTCCTCCAACTCGGTCCGATAACTTTTCGGCGCGGTCGAGCGCGCTCCGCTCGTCCGTCTCCCTTTTTTGCGCGGCTCGCGCCTTCCGCCCATTCCTCGCTTTTTTTTCGCAGTCGGCAACACCCTCGGCGACGTGCGAGCGAGACTGGAAGGCGCCGCATGGCCGGCGCTCGGGACGGCGCGCGCATATCGGTTGCGCCGAAAACGAACCATTGAGTTGGAAGAAGCAACCCCCGACCGCCGCGGTCGACTGAATGCCGCCTCTCGTCTCTTTCCCTCGAGCGAGAGACGAACGTACAACCTGGCGTAGGGGCATCTTCACAAAAGATTTTGCGTCGCCCCTGCCCCAACTGGAGTGGCCCAGTTTTTTTCGGGACAGAGACTGCGAAGCACTTAGACCGACGGCGGACAACGCTCGTAACGAGATACGCGTCCGTTCGACCCGTACTAGACAATGCTTGAGCAGAGAGACTCCTTTCCCTCGGAGCCCGTGAGGATCCCTTTAGCGCGCCGCATGGCAGCGCGCGCCTCTGCGCCTACAAACTCTCCTCTAGCATCAACGCATTCACACCCAGTCGTTTCCCCGCACAACCCGGCGCGAGATCTCCCTTCTTCTCGCGCGGGCATGCCCGGACCAGGCGCTCCCGTCTCTCGCGTTTCGCGAGGAAAGTTTGTTTTCCACTCTCTCCGTAGACCAGCCCGCAAATGCCGCTCTGGCGCTCGTCCTTCCGGCCTCGTCTCCCTTGAGCGACCGCACTGCAGGTAATCCCTTCCTGCGGCAATCGCCTCTCTCGGAGGCCCGGACGACGCGCAACTGGCAGCCTGCGCGGCCCTCGGCACAAAGCGTGGCGCAGGGCGACCCCGACTCGACCGCCTTTCGCGCGGGCGCAAGGGTTCGACCCACATCTCTCCTCAATTTGCGCAAAGTCTTTCGAGGGATCTTCGGCGTTTCGTACAGAGCCGTCCTTGATGCCGACACGGTCAAAACGAGTCGCCGGCGACGCCATCCCCGGGCGCCGGCGCCTCTCTTGATATATGATCCGACCCTCAGACAGACGAACCCAAGGGAAGACCCAAGGGCGCAATGTGCGTTCGAAGAATCAGTGCTCAGTGTGTCCTGCAATTCACACCAAGTCTCGCAGCTGGCTGCGTTCTTCATCGACCCGAGAACCGAGTGATCAACCGCTTAGAGTCGTGCGTTTGGTTTGTTCAATTCCGTACAGTACAACAAAGGGTTTCAGACACCCAGGCTTTTCCCCTGGTCTCCAGTGTCGCAGTTTCGTCCAACTCCTGCAACATCTCGCAGCGTTTCGTTCGGCCTCTGTGCCAGCCTGCAAGCGGCTCGGGCGCTGCGCCTCTGCGAAAAGGCTTGTGCAGTGATAGTGCTACTCGAGAGGAAGCGTGTGAGCAGCGTGCGGTCTCCATTTTCCTTCTCCGTGGTGCTATGGGCAAAAAATCATGTGCGCGTCACCGCCCCATTGACGCCGCACTATCAAGGAACCATGAAAGAGTCATCAGTTGGGTTTCATCAGAAAAGTGTCATCAATGGGATTTCGCACCAGCACGGTAGAAGGGTTTGATAAAAGTTCTGCTGTTCACATGGTCATCTGCTGTTCACATCACAACTGCTGTTCACATATGGACCGCCGCTCTCAAGCACCTTCTCTCCCCGGTGGATCCCCCCTGGATAGATCCGTACAGCGACGCTGCTCATGGGTGGCCTCTTGGACCGACCTCTATCAACGTCACGCTGCCGCGATCTCATCCTCCACCGTCTAACACATTTTGCACAAAAAAAGCCGCTATCAACTTCGCATAAGAGGCCTTGCGCACCGCTCAGCATTGGAGCCGGACAGCGCGTACTTGACAATCCGCAAGAAGAGAGTCAGTCGGACTACTCCCGCAACGGGAGCCCACCAACCACAAGTGTCTCGGACGGCTTTTCGGTGGCGCACCGACAGACTACTCGGAAACCGGGAAGGACGAAGCCCCGAGAGAACCTCGGGGCCGCGAATGCGTTCGAGTGCGGGATTATAACCCCATCGTCCTTTTTGTTCCCGAAGTCTCCTTTCGCGCCATCGGCACGGCGCCTAATATCGCGCCCGACGAGCGAGCGTCAGACGTTCACCACGCCTTGAACGAAGCAAACGACATCCAGAGCCAGCGAGCTGCGGTTCCTCTCGTACTTCGCAGCAGCGCCGCCGTTCCCTTGGCAGCGGGCAGACCTTTCCCTCGGCCCGCGCTACAGACTCTGAGTCGTTCTTTTTACTTCTTTTGCAAAAGAGCCCGCGAGCAGCGTTTCCGCTCGTACTTCGCAGCAGCGCCGCCGTTCCCTTGGCAGCGCGCAGGCCTTTCCCTCGGCCCGCGCTACCGACTCGAACACAAAGAGCTTCGCAGCAGAGTTAGCGAGCAGCGTTTCCTCTCGTACTTCGCCGCAGCGCCACCGTTCCCTTGGCGGCGCGCAGGCCACTGACTCGGCCCGCGCTACCGACTCTGCGCAACTCTTTTGCAAAAGAGCCAGCGAGTAGCGTTTCCGCTCGTACTTCGCAGCAGCGCCGCCGTTCCCTTGGCGGCACGCAGGCCTTCCCCTGAGCCTGCGCTACGGACTCTGACGCAAAAAAGAAGTAGCCGCAGCAGAGCTAGCGAGCCGCGTTTCCTCTCGTACTTCGCAGCAGCGCCGCCGTTCCCTTGGCGGCGGGCAGGCCTTTCCCTCGGCCCGCACCACAGACTCCGTGCGTCGCTTCGAAAAAGCGGATGAGTTCTTCGATAACCGAAAGCCCACCGTCATAGGTGCGTTACGCCGTTTGTACCCGCGGAAGCCGACCGTCCGACAATCCCTTGGTGACGGAGCTCCGCTGGGCGTAACAATTTGTGCAGAGAAGCGGCTTCAGAATCTCGCAACTCCGCGGTGAAAGGCCATCCCCCGCTTATAAGTGGGGGCGGCGCCGGGCGTGACAAGCACAGTCCGGTAATGATCCTTCCGCAGGTTCACCTACGGAAACCTTGTTACGACTTTTACTTCCTCTAAATGATCAAGTTTGGTCATCTTTCCAACAGACCGGCGCAACCGAAAGGCCGCGCCGTACATCGGTCCGAAGACCTCACTAAATCATTCAATCGGTAGTAGCGACGGGCGGTGTGTACAAAGGGCAGGGACGTAATCAACGCGAGCTTATGACTCGCGCTTACTGGGAATTCCTCGTTCAAGGGGAACAATTGCAAGCCCCTATCCCAATCACGAAAGAAGTTCCACGGGTTACCCAGTCTTTTCAGACAGGGATAAAGACACGCTGCTTCCTTCAGTGTAGCGCGCGTGCGGCCCCGGACATCTAAGGGCATCACAGACCTGTTATTGATCTGTTTCGTGCGGCTAGGAGCCGCTTGTCCCTCTAAGAAGGTTGTAAGGTGCTGGGAACCCCGCACCTATTTAATAGGCTAGAGTCTCGTTCGTTATCGGAATTAACCAGACAAATCGCTCCACCAACTAAGAACGGCCATGCACCACCATCCACCGAATCAAGAAAGAGCTCTCAATCTGTCAATCCTCCCAGTGTCCGGGCCGGGTAAGTTTTCCCGTGTTGAGTCAAATTAAGCCGCAGGCTCCACTCCTGGTGGTGCCCTTCCGTCAATTCCTTTAAGTTTCAGCTTTGCAACCATACTTCCCCCGGAACCCAAATACTTTGGTTTCCCGGAAGCTGCCCGCCGAGTCATTTGAGTAACTCAGGCGGATCGCTGGTTGGCATCGTTTATGGTCAGAACTAGGACGGTATCTGATCGCCTTCGAACCTCTGACTTTCGTTCTTGATCAAAGAAAACATTCTTGGCAAATGCTTTCGCAGTAGTTCGTCTTGCGACGGTCCAAGAATTTCACCTCTAGTGCCGCAATACGAATGCCCCGTCTGTCCCTCTTAATCATTACCCCGTATTCCAAAAACCAACAGAACAGAAACAGGGTCTTGTTCTATTATTCCATGCAAGTTTATTCAGGCGACTCGCCTGCGTTGAGCACTCTAATTTTTTCAAAGTAAAAGCGCAGGCCACCTCGAGACGCACCAATGAAGGGCACCAAGAGAGGACCGGCATGATGTTCAGTACGAGCCGTCGCATCGGGTAGATGCACTACTCGTCTGGAACTGAGATCAAACTACGAGCTTTTTAACCGCAGCAGCTTTAGTATACGCTATTGGAGCTGGAATTACCGCGGCTGCTGGCACCAGACTTGCCCTCCAATTGATCCTCGTTAAAGGATTTAGAGTGTACTCATTTCAATTACGGGGCCTCAAAAGAGTCCCGTATTGTTATTTTTCGTCACTACCTCCCCGTGCCGGGAGTGGGTAATTTGCGCGCCTGCTGCCTTCCTTGGATGTGGTAGCCGTTTCTCAGGCTCCCTCTCCGGAATCGAACCCTGATTCTCCGTTACCCGTAACAACCATGGTAGGCAAGTAACCTACCATCGAAAGTTGATAAGGCAGACACTTGAAAGAAACGTCGCCGGCTCATGGCCATGCGATCAGCACAAAGTTATCCAGAGTCACCACAGAGTACGGGCAGAACCCGATGGGTCTTGGTCTAATAAAAGCGCCCGTCAGCCAAAGGCCTTCAGGCTCAATGCATGTATTAGCTCTAGAATTGCCACAGTTGTCCAAGTAGAAAGAAACGATCTAAGGAACCATAACTGATTTAATGAGCCATTCGCGTTTTCGCCGTATTTCGGCATGTACTTAGACATGCATGGCTTAATCTTTGAGACAAGCATATGATTACTGGCAGGATCAACCAGGTAGATGCATAGGCAATACCCCGCCACGGGTGCCTTTGTCGCAGCGCTTTCGAGGCCGCCTTTAGGCGCCCCAGCGCGCGACGCATCTTATTTTGTGCGTCGTTCGAGCTCGCTGCGACGTCCGCCCCGTGGGGCCGGATCTCGTCGCGCGGCAAGAGAGCACGTGCCTTTGGGCAGAAACATTTGTAACGCGCTCACCGGTGCGCACGCGGCACGAGGCCGTGGCGTTCGTGCACCGGACGGCGCTTGCTGCGTTGCCGATACGGCCAAGCCGCCAGACGACGGGACACGCCCGCGTCTTTGGCGCACTTGCTCGGAATCGAGTTCCGGACAGCACGGAACACACCTCAAAACACAGTGGAAACAGCGTCGTCCGACAACCAGCCCCCATCGCAGACGCGGATGAGGCTGCAGACGAATGCCGTGGGGTCGAGACTGCGTGTTGGTCCGCCGCCTCTACACCCCCATATAATAGCAGCGATAAATACCCAGACCTTCCTGGGTAAACGACTGGCCGTACTCGAGGAAAATCTGCCGTAAAGTAGACGGCGAATCGTGCGCGCACGTCGCGCGCTCGCCGCCGCCCGCAATCGTACTCGAGAAATGATCACCGAGAACGTGAGCCCTTCAATGCAAAACAGTCCCACAGTGGTGCGTCTCGCCGGCCGTACACGAACACCCTGCCGCGCCGCAGCGGCCGCGAACGAGCGGCCCTGCTCGAAACGGCTTCGCCCCAGAAGGCACTGAATCGTCCGCGACCTACGACGGCACATCGCGGCGCCCCGACCGCGGCCGTACTCGTGGACTATGCTGCGCGGGCCTGCTCGAAAGGGCAGCGCCGCAGAAAGCGCTGGCTCTTGCGCGACCTACAACGGCGCGCCGCCGCGGCGCCCCGACCGCGGCCGTACTCGCGGACTAAGCTGCACGCGAACGGGCCTGCTCGAAAGGGCTGCGCCGCAGAAAGCGCTGGCTCGTGCGCGACCTGCAACGGCGCGCCGCGGCGCCCCGACCGCGGCCGTACTCGTGGAATATGGTGCACGCGCGCGGACCTGCTCGAAAGGGCTGCGCCGCAGAAAGCGCCGAATCGTGCGCAACCGACAACGGCGCGCTGCGGCACCCCGCCGGTGGGTGCCCGTAGTCGTGGACTCTGCCGCCGGCGCGCGCGGGGCGGTGACGCGCTCACCCAACTTTGGTCGAAGTCGAGCAATGCTCGTTTATGAACCCCTAGCTGTGCAGCCGCTCTCATTCCCAGATTGCGAAATCTTGTCGTTTCGCGGCCGACTGGGTGCGCAAAACAGCTTTTGGACTTTGCCGTTCGAGCGCGCGCTTCAAAATGTCTTGGTTGCCTGAGCCACTAGGGCCCAATATATATGCAGCGATAAATACCCAGACCTACTTGGGTCTTTTTGCGCGTCTGCCGGGGCGAAGTTCGGCTTTGCCGCACGGCGCGTTACTTTGAAATCGAGCTTACGGATGCGTCGCGTACTCGTGAACTTTAACGCCTCTGCCCGGGCGCGGTCCCCCTCGACGGGGCTTCGCCGCAGAAGGCCCTGAATGGTGAGCCACATGTAGCGGCATGCCCCGGCGCCCCGACCGCCGCCGTACTCGTGGACTATGCTGCACGCGCGCGGTCCTCCTCGAGAGGGGGCTTCGCCGCAGAAGGCGCTGAATCGTGCGCGACCTATACAGCGGCGCGCCCCGGCGCCCCGACCGTACTCGTGGTCAGTGCTGCACGCGCGCGCGCTCCTGCTCGAAAGTGTTGCGCCGCAGAAAGTGCCGACTGGTGCGCGACCTGCAATGGCGCGCCGCGTCGCCCCGCCGGGATGGCCGTAGTCGTGGACTCTGCCGCCGGCGCGCAAGCGGCGGCGACGCGGCTACACAACTTTGGCCGAAGTCGACCAGTGCTCGTTCTCGTACTACTAGCTGTGCAAGCGCTTTCATTCCGAGATCGTCGAGGTCGCGAAATCTTGTCGTTTCGCGGCCGACTGGGTGCGCAGAACAGGTTTTGGACTTTGCCGTTCGAGCGCGCGCTTGAACATGTCTTGGTTGCCTGAGCCACTAGGGCCCCATATGTATGCAGCGATAAATACCCTGACCTACTTGGGTCTTTTTGCGCGTCTGCCGGGGCGAAGTTCGGCTTCGCCGCACGGCGCGTTACTTTGAAATCGAGCTTAAGGATGCGTCTCGTGCCCTTGGAATTCACCACACGGCACTAATCGAAAGGGATTAGTCGCACGCGAAAAAGGTTCACCTTGCGAAAAGTTTGTTGAAGTAACACAAAATAAAAAAATCAAGTTTTGCTCGCGCCATCTCCCCCGCAATAATTTGTGAGGTCCCGCTTTTGTTGTTTCTACAGCGGTCGCTAGCTGTTTGTCTCTGTACCAGTGTTGTAAAGAGGAAAAAAAAACAGAAAAAAAAAAACGAGGGCTGTAGATTTTCAGGTGACTTGAAAATTCATTCATTAACTCGTTTTTATCATGCCAACATTTGAGAGCCATAATATTAATGGCATTTTATAATATTTCCTATTTAAAAAATATAATAAAAGAAATTGTTTATAGGGCCTTCGAAATTCGCTTTCAAATGTGATGCAGCATGTAAATATTACTCTGAGATGTACCACGGGAAGCTGTTCAAAACTGCATAGCGGCTTTGCCCCAGTGCACCTTGGCGCTTCTTCCTCGTTGGAGCTCGTTGCGACTAAAAAAGCGGCGCGAAAGCTGTTGTAGCAAACGCGTACCATTCGTCCGCGTCAAGTCGCAATCGGGGGACGAGTCGTCGCAAAAGCGTAGCGCGGAAAAGCCGACTAAAACCAGCCTAATCTTGCGAACGGGACCAATTTTTACGTCCTTTTAATATCTTTCACGCGTTGAAATAGATTTGTGTAGATTTTTAAATGCTGGCAGCATTAAAATGGCATCGAACCTTTCATGCTCGTCGCTAGTTCACCTACGGCGAGAGGGGAAATGTTGTAACTCCCGTCGTTTACCCGCGTTTTCTCAAAGCCTGTTTACCTCTGAAATCGGAGCAAAGAACTGTTGCTATTGCCACTTTTCACCAATTCCACACAAGCGAAAAAAGTTGTTAATAAAAAACACGACCCTGGCCAGCATCCTAGTGAATGCTTAAATCGTAAGAAATTAAACATTGTAATTAAAAAACACGAATGTATTTACTAGCCGGCAAGGTTCGCTCCACGGTTACACATCCGTAATTTTCTTTAGTTTTCAGTCTCACCGCATGTTAAACAGCGGTCGCTTATTTATTAGTCCTGAGAGCAGAAACTTGGCTGTTGAGTGTCCAGCGCTGCATTAAAATACAATAAAATAAATTGTTTATTGGGGCCTTCGAAATCAGTTCGGATTGAAACGTCAAGAAGGGTGTAAATAATACTCTGGGACGTACTGCGGGCCGCTTTTGCAAACCGCGTCTGCCGGGGCGATATCGCGCAGGGAGATAGAGCGGCTTTGCCGCAGCACACCTTGCCATTTCTTTCTCCATGGAGCTCGTTGCGACTAAAAAGAAAGGTGCCAAAGCTGTTGTAGCAAACGCGTACCATTCGTCCGCGTTAAGTCTCGATCGGGGGACGAGTCGTCTCAAAAGCGTAGCGCGGAAAAGCCGAATAAAAGCAGCCTAATCTTGCGAATGGGACCAATTTTCACGCCCTTTTAATATTTCTTCACGCGTTGAATTAGATTTGCGTAGAGTTTTAAACTTTCGTCTTTAGCGATACCGGTTAAGCTGCTAGACATAATCTGCGAGTGCTTGCCAAATGCGCTCCATCCTAATCTTATTCTTCTTGTTATTTCCTTTTCATGGTCCGGATCTGCGGTATCGCTAAAGAGGAAAGCATATAACAGTTGCATCTTACCTGTACTTACCTATGGCGCTGAAACGTGGAGGCCATCCAAGAGAGTTCTACTTAGGTTGAGGACTAAACAGAGGGCTATGGAACGAAAAATGGTAGGAGTAACTTTAACAGAAAGGAAGCGTGCAGAATGGGTCAGAGAAATAACTTAAGTTACCGACATTCTAGTGGAAATTAAGAAGAAGAAATGGACATGGGCAGGACATGTAGTGCGAAGAGAGGATAACCGATGGTCGCTTAGGGTTACAAACTGGATTCCAAGGGAAGGAAAGCGCAACAAGGGGCGGCAGAAAGTTAGGTGGGCAGATGAGATTAAGAAGTTCGCAGGGGTCAATTGGATGCAGCTAGTACAGAACCGGGCTAAGTGGCGAAATATGGGAGAGGCCTTCGCCCTGCAGTGGGTATAGTCAGGCTGATGATGATGATGAGATTTTTAAACGCTTGCAGCATTAAAATGGCATCGAACCTTTTATGCTCGTTGCTACTTCACGTACGGCGAGAGGGGAAATGTTACTCGCGTCGTTTACCCGCGTTTTCTCAAAGCCTGTTTACCTCTGAAATCGGACCAAATAACTGTTGTTATTGCCACCTTTCACCAATTCCGCACAAGAAAAAAAAGTTGTTACAAAAAAAAAAGAGAACCAACCTCGCCAGCATCCTAGTGAATGCGTAATTCGTAAGAAATTAAAAAAAAAACACGAATTTATTTACAAGCCCGCAAGGTTCGCTGCACGGTTACACATCCGTAAATTTCTTTAGTTTTCAGTCTCATCGCATGTTAAACAGCGGTCGCTTAATTAGTCCTAAGAGCAGAAACTTGGCTATTGAGTATCCAGCGCTGCGTAAAAATACAATAAAGGAAATTGTTTATTGGGGCCTTCGAAATCAGTTCGCATTGAAACGTCAAGAAGGGTGTAAATAATACTCTGGGACGTACTGCGGGCCGCTTTTCCAAACCGCGTCTGCCGGGGCGATATCGCGTAGGGAGATAGAGCGGCTTTGCCGCAGCACACCTTGCCATTTCTTTCTCTATGGAGCTCGTTGCGACTAAAAAAAAAGGCGCCAGAGCTATTGTAGCAAACGCGTACGATTCGTCCGCGTCAAGTCTCGATCGGGGGACGCAAAAGCGTCGCAAAAGCGTAGCGCGGAAAAGCCGACTTAAAGCAGCCTAATATTGCGAATGGGACCAATTTTCACGTTCTTTTAATATTTCTTCACGCGTTGAATTCGATTTGTGTAATTTTTAAACGCTTGCAGCAATAATATGGCATCGAACCTTTCATGCTCGTCGCTAGTTCACGTACGGCGAGAGGGGAAATTTTGTTACTCCCGTCGTTTACCCGCGTTTTCTCAAAGCCTGTTTACTACTGAAATCGGACCACAAGTCGCCTAGTGTGGGAGGAGAACTGTGAAGGGAGTAGTACTGCCTCTCCACACACACACACGCAGAGAGAAAAAGCATTTTCACTGTATACAAGAACTGTTGCGATTGCCACTTGTCACCAATTCCGCACATACGAATAAAGTTGTCAAAAAAAAAAAATACGCCCCTGGCCAGCATCCCAGTAAATGTGTATATCGTAAGAAATTTAGCATTGGAATTAAAAAACACGAATTTATTTACGAGCCGGCAAGGTTCACTCCACAGTTACACATCCGTAATTTTCTTAAGTTTCCAGTCTCACCGCATGTTAAACAGCGGTCGCTTAATTAGTCCTAAGAGCAGAAACTTGGCTGTTGAGTGTCCAGCGCTTCGTAAAAATACAATAAAGGAAATTGTTTATTGGGGCCTTCGAAATCAATTCGCATTGAAACGTCAAGAAGGGTGTAAATAATACTCTGGGACGTACTGCGGGCCGCTTTTCCAAACCGCGTCTGCCGGGGCGAAATCGCGTAGGGAGATAGAGCGGCTTTGCCGCAGCACACCTTGCCATTTCTTTCTCTATGGAGCTCGTTGCGACTAAAAAAAAGGCGCCAGAGCTGTTGTAGCAAACGCGTACCATTCGTCCGCGTCAAGTCTCGATCGGGCGACGAGTCGTCGCAAAAGTGTAGCGCGGAAAAGCCGACTTAAAGCAGCCTAATCTTGCGAATGGGACCAATTTTCACGCCCTTTTAATATTTCTTCACGCGTTGAATTAGATTCGCGTAATTTTTAAACGCTTGCAGCATTAAAATGGCATCGAAATTTTCATGCTCGTCGCTAGTTCACGTACGGCGAGAGGGGAAATTTTGTTACTCCCGTCGTTTATCCGCGTTTTCTCAAAGCCTGTTTACCACTTAAATCGGACCACAAGTCGCCTAGTGTGGGAGGAGAACTGTGAAGGGAGTAGAACTGCCTCTCGACACACACACACACACACACACACACACACAGAGAGAAAAAGCATTTTCAATGTATACAAGAACTGTTGCGATTGCCACTTTTCACCAATTCCGCACAAACGAATAAAGTTGTTAAAAAAATACGGCCCTGGCCAGCATCCTAGTAAATGCGTAAATTGTAAGAAATTTAGCATTGGAATTAAAAAACACGAATTTATTTACAAGCCGGCAAGGTTCACTCCACAGTTACACATCCGTAATTAACTTAAGTTTCCAGTCTCACAGCATATTAAGCAGCGGTCGCTTAATTAGTCCTCAGAGCAGAAACTTGGCTGTTGAGTGTCCAGCGCTGCGTAAAAATACAATAAAAGAAATTGTTTATTGGGGCCTTCGAAATCAATTCGCATTGAAACGTCAAGAAGGGTGTAAATAATACTCTGGGACGTACTGCGGGCCGCTTTTCCAAACCGCGTCTGCCGGGGCGAAATCGCGTAGGGAGATAGAGCGGCTTTTCCGCAGCACACCTTGCCATTTGTTTCTCCATGGAGCTCGTTGCGACTAAAAAAGGGACGCGAAAGCTGTTGTAGCAAACGCGTACCGTTCGTCCGCGTCAAGTCTCGATCGGGGGACGAGTCGTCACAAAGGCATAGCGCGGAAAAGCCCAAGAAAAGCGGCCTAGCATTGCAAATTGGACCAATTTTCACGTCCTTTTAATATTTCTTCACGCGTTGAATTAGATTTGGGTAGATTTTTAAACGCTGGCAGCATTAAAATGGCATCGAACATTTCATGCTCGTCGCTAGTTCACCTACGGCTAGAGAGAAAATGTTGTTACTCCCGTCGTTTACCCGCGTTTTCTCAAAGCCTGTTTACCCCTGAAATCGGACCACAAGTCGCCTAGTGTGGGAGGAGAGCTGTGAAGGGAGTAGAACTGCCTCTCGATACACACACACACACACAGAGAAAAAGCATTTTCAATGTATACAAGACTGTTGCCATTGCCACTTGTCGCCAATTCCGCACATACGAATAAAGTTGTCAAAAAAAAATACGCCCCTGGCCAGCATCCCAGTAAATGTGTATATCGTAAGAAATTTAGCATTGGAATTAAAAAACACGAATTTATTTACGAGCCGGCAAGGTTCACTCCACAGTTACACATCCGTAATTTTCTTAAGTTTCCAGTCTCACCGCATGTTAAACAGCGGTCGCTTAATTAGTCCTAACAGCAGAAACTTGGCTGTTGAGTGTCCAGCGCTGCGTAAAAATACAATAAAGGAAATTGTTTATTGGGGCCTTCGAAATCAGTTCGCATTGAACCGTCAAAAAGGGTGTAAATAATACTCTGGGACGTACTGCGGGCCGCTTTTCCAAACCGCGTCTGCCGGGGCGATATCGCGTAGGGAGATAGAGCGGCTTTGCCGCAGCACACCTTGCCATTTCTTTCTCTATGGAGCTCGTTGCGACTAAAAAAAGGCGCCAGAGCTGTTGTAGCAAACGCGTACCATTCGTCCGCGTCAAGTCTCGATCGGGGGACGAGTCGTCGCAAAAGTGTAGCGCGGAAAAGCCGACTTAAAGCAGCCTAATCTTGCGAATGGGACCAATTTTCACGCCCTTTTAATATTTCTTCACGCGTTGAATTAGATTTGCGTAATTTTTAAACGCTTGCAGCATTAAAATGGCATCGAACTTTTCATGCTCGTCGCTAGTTCACGTACGGCGAGAGGGGAAATTTTGTTACTCCCGTCGTTTATCCGCGTTTTCTCAAAGCCTGTTTTCCACTGAAATCGGACCACAAGTCGCCTAGTGTGGGAGGAGAACTGTGAAGTGAGTAGAACTGCCTCTCGACACGCACACACACACACACACGCACACACACACACACACACACACACACACACACACACACATACACAGAGAGAAAAAGCATTTTCAATGTATACAAGAACTGTTGCGATAGACACTTGTCACCAATTCCGCACATACGAATAAAGTTGTTAAAAAAAAAAATACGCCCCTGGCCAGCATCCCAGTAAATGCGTAAATCGTAAGAAATTTAGCATTGGAATTAAAAAACACGGATTTATTTACGAGCCGGCAAGGTTCGCTCCACAGTTACACATCCGTTATTTTCTTAAGTTTCCAGTCTCACCGCATGTTAAACAGCGGTCGCTTAATTAGTCCTAAGAGCAGAAACTTGGCTGTTGAGTGTCCAGCGCTGCGTAAAAATACAATAAAGGAAATTGTTTATTGGGGCCTTCGAAATCAGTTCGCATTGAACCGTCAAGAAGGGTGTAAATAATACTCTGGGACGTACTGCGGGCCGCTTTTCCAAACCGCGTCTGCCGGGGCGATATCGCGTAGGGAGATAGAGCGGCTTTCCCGCAGCACACCTTGCCATTTCTTTCTCCATGGAGCTCGTTGCGACTAAAAAAGGGACGCGAAAGCTGTTGTAGCAAACGCGTACCGTTCGTCCGCGTCAAGTCTCGATCGGGGTACGAGTCGTCACAAAAGCATAGCGCGGAAAAGCCCAAGAAAAGCGGCCTAGCATTGCAAATTGGACCAATTTTCACGTCCTTTTAATATTTCTTCACGCGTTGAATTAGATTTGGGTAGATTTTTAAACGCTGGCAGCATTAAAATGGCATCGAACATTTCATGCTCGTCGCTAGTTCACCTACGGCTAGAGGGAAAATGTTGTTACTCCCGTCGTTTACCCGCTTTTTCTCAAAGCCTG
Organism: Amblyomma maculatum; assembly: GCF_055883805.1. NCBI lineage: Eukaryota > Metazoa > Arthropoda > Arachnida > Ixodida > Ixodidae > Amblyomma > Amblyomma maculatum. The sequence goes on along the minus strand of NC_139344.1, from coordinate 490,316,423 downwards.
TTTACCCCTGAAATCGGACCACAAGTCGGCTAGTGTGGGAGGAGAGCTGTGAAGGGCGTAGAACTGCCTCTCGATACTCACACAGACACACACACACACACAAACACACACACACACACACACACACACACACAGAAAAAGCATTTTCAATGTATACAAGAACTGTTGCGATTGCCACTTGTCACCAATTCCGCACATACGAATAAAGTTGTTAAAAAAAAAATATGCCCCTGGCCAGCATCCCAGTAAATGTGTATATCGTAAGAAATTTAGCATTGGAATTAAAAAACACGGATTTATTTACGAGCCGGCAAGGTTCGCTCCACAGTTACTCATCCGTAATTTTCTTAAGTTTCCAGTCTCACCGCATGTTAAACAGCGGTCGCTTAATTAGTCCTAAGAGCAGAAACTTGGCTGTTGAGTGTCCAGCGCTGCGTAAAAATACAATAAAGGAAATTGTTTATTGGGGCCTTCGAAATCAGTTCGCATTGAACCGTCAAGAAGGGTGTAAATAATACTCTGGGACGTACTGCGGGCCGCTTTTCCAAACCGGGTCTGCCGGGGCGATATCGCGTAGGGAGATAGAGCGGCTTTGCCGCAGCACACCTTGCCATTTCTTTCTCTATGGAGCTCGTTACGACTAAAGAAAAGGCGCCAGAGCTGTTGTAGCAAACGCGTACCATTCGTCCGCGTCAAGTCTCGATCGGGGGACGAGTCGTCGCAAAAGTGTAGCGCGGAAAAGCCGACTTAAAGCAGCCTAATCTTGCGAATGGGACCAATTTTCACGTCCTTTTAATATTTCTTCACGCGTTGAATTAGATTTGCGAAATTTTTAAACGCTTGCAGCATTAATTTGGCATCGAACCTTTCATGCTCGTCGCTAGTTCACGTACGGCGAGAGGGGAAATTTTGTTACTCCCGTCGTTTATCCGCGTTTTCTCAAAGCCTGTTTACCACTGAAATCGGACCACAAGTCGCCTAGTGTGGGAGGAGAACTGTGAATTGAGTAGAACTGCCTCTCGATACACACACACACACACACAAACACACAGAAAAAGCATTTTCAATGTATACAAGAACTGTTGCGATTGCCACTTGTCACCAATTCCGCACATACGAATTAAGTTGTTAAAAAAAAATACGGCCCTGGCCAGCATCCCAGTAAATGCGTAAATCGTAATTTAGCATTGGAATTAACAAACAAGAATTTATTTACGAGCCGGCAAGGTTCACTCCACAGTTACACATCCGTAATTTTCTAAAGTTTCCAGTCTCACCGCATGTTAAACAGCGGTCGCTTAATTAGTCCTCAGAGCAGAAACTTGGCTGTTGAGTGTCCAGCGATGGGTAAAAATACAATGAAGGAAATTGTTTATTGGGGCCATCGAAATCAATTCGCATTGAAACGTCAAGAAGGGTGTAAATAATACTCTGGGACGAACTGCGGGCCGCTTTTCCAAACCGCGTCTGCCGGGGCGATATCGCGTAGGGAGATAGAGCGGCTTTGCCGCAGCACACCTTGCCATTTCTTTCTCCATGGAGCTCGTTGCGACTAAAAAAGGGACGCGAAAGCTGTTGTAGCAAACGCGTACCTTTCGTCCGCGTCAAGTCTCGATCGGGGACCAATTTTGGGACCAAATGGGACCAATTTTCACGTCCTTTTAATATTTTTTTCACGCGCTGAATTAGATTTGTGTAGATTTTTAAATGCCTTCTGCATTAAAATGGCATCGAGCCCTTCATGCTGGTCGCTAGTTCACGTCGCTAGTTTACCCGCGTTTTCTCAAAACCTCTGAAATCGGACCACAAGAGGAGAACTGTGAAGGGCGTCTGCCGGGGCGATATCGCGTAGGGAGATAGAGCGTCGTCGCCGCAGCTCAGTTTTTGCATGGAGCTCGTTGCGCCTAAAGAAGTGGTGCGAAAACTTATGCAACAAATGCACCGCGATCATGATGTAAAACAGCGGTCCTGACAGAGAAACTAGGTTGAAATGGGAGAAATTGTTTATTTAGCCTTCGAAATCAATTCGCCCCGAAAAGGCAAGAAGGGTGTAAATAATACTCAGCCGGTCGCTTTCCTAAACCGCGTCTGCCGGGGCGATATCGGGTAGGGAGATGGAACGTTTTTGCAGTTTTTTTTTTTCTTCCTTGAGCTCGTTGCGCCTAAAGAAGTGTTGTAACAAAGGCGCGTCCGCGCGACGTCTTGATCGAGGGACGAGTCGTCGCCAAAGCTTAGCGCGGGAAAGCCGCTAATGGAAGCGAACTGCTTCCATTAGCGATGCGTAAATTTTTAAATGTTTTCAGCGAATTGAATATTGTAATATTGCAGGCAACATTTGCAATATTGCAACATTCGTAGTGCTGCCTCAAGTTTGTCGCGGTTTCTCGCAGATTCTTTACCACTAAATTCAGCTGCTGAAGGGAGTGATGAAGGGAGTGAAGTGAGTAAAACTGCCTCCCGACGCACGCACACGCACACACACACACACACAAAAAGAAATTTTTTTTTTTATGCAATAAAACTGGAGAAAGCGCCACACAGCCACTTTTGTGAGTAAACTTTGCGCCAGTGTAATTAAAAATAGCTCGAGAGGACTTTACAAAAAAAAAAAAAAAAGTAAATCTTACTAAGGTATTGTCGCATTACCTCTCGGAAACCGCGGTTAAGGGGGTTTAGAAAATCTTCTGCAAACTTCGGAAATGCGAAAGAAAAAGAAAACGGCGATTCGGATTCATCGCTGAACAAAAAGGTCTCTTGCACTTTGGACAAAACACGATGTCTTTCTTTTGTTTTCTTGTGTGTGCGCTAAAAGATGGCCATTCGTGTAAAAAAATGGTATTTTTTGCCTCGTTTAATGTTCGGTATATTTTTTTTTCTCGTGCGTGCGACACGTTTGTATGCGGCATGAGAGAGAGAGAGAGAGAGAGAGAAAAAAAGTGCCCTTTCGCAGCTGTGTCTGCCTTGTCTGCGTGGAACAACGGTGGCTTTGCCGCATTACTCCTCCTCCCGGAGCGCCTCGTACATTCATAAAAGTGGTGTGAAGCTGCATGCGCGCAAGAGCGACTCAAGCTTGCTGCGAGCCGTCCGGTTTTTGTAAAGTTGGCTTCGTCATGAAGGCAAGATAAGAAATTGAAGAAAAAAAAAAGAATCTCGTGCGTGCGTGAATTTAGAACCTTAAAAGTGGAAACTTGAAAAATCGCCAACATGTTTTGCGGCACTAAGAATAATAATAATAATAATAATAAAATAAAGAGTTAACTTGAAACCTGAGCGCATCTCCGAGCGCCGTCCGCGAAAAGTAGAAATAATATGCTCGTCTGCCGGGGCGAGAAACCGCGTCTGCGCATCTTTTCCATCTGCGAGCGTTCTTACTACGAGAAAAGTAAAAGAAGCGGCTCGTCTGCCACGGCGAGGGCCCCAAAAGCCTCGACCGCTAAAAATCCGCGAGGGGACCCGCTCGCTAAGGACAGAAAAAAAAAATTGCGACTATTAAGCCTAGGGCGCTGGAAACCGCGGAAAATTGCGGAAACCGCGTCTGCCGGGGCGAGGGCCCCCAACGCCTCGAGCGCAAAAAATCCGCTCGCTAAGGACAGAAAAAAAAAAAAGAAAAACGGAAGAAAACCAGTTGTGGAAAGTGGTCAAAAACCGCGTCTGCCGGGGCGATGGCCTCCAACG
>NC_139344.1:490297748-490307748 GCF_055883805.1 Amblyomma maculatum | reverse complement strand
CCTGTGGGCTGCCCAAGGTGGGACGCGCGACCGCGTCTCCCGCCTTTGAGCGGAATACCACCTCTCGGTCCGATAGAAAGGACCGCAGCAGTGCACAGAGGTTCCTCGGACACCCCCAGTCACCGAGCGAAGTCAGGACCAAGGGGTGCCACACACTGTCAAATGCGCCACGGAAATCTATGGATATAAGAAGTGCGTATTGGCCGCTATTCCTTATGTCTCGTAATTTAGAGACGAGCGCGTGTAGAGCCTGAACGGCTCCGCGCTGTCTGGTAAATCCGAATTGGTTCGAATGTAGTAATTTGCATCGCGATAGGAAGTGGTACAAGCGCCCGTACAACAGACGCTCTAACACCTTGCCGAAAGTTGAATTCATTACTATTGGCCGATAAGATGTGGTCATCTCCGGAGGGCGACCTGGCTTTGGCAAGAAAATTATGCGTCCCTTTCGCCAGGCCACTGGGAAATGGCCAAGCTTGAGGGACGCGTTAAATATAAATAGATAGAAATTCGGGTGACGCTCCCAGAGTTCGCGTATCACACGCGGCGGTATCCCGTCCAGACCCGACGCCGTTCCCGGCACGACGGGGGACACCGCCATGCCCACTTCGTCGCGCGTGAATGGGGCGTCGTCCGGTCCTCCGAGGGACGGGGATGCCGCAGCGATACGTATCCGTTTGTGAGCGTCGCTATCGTTTTCGCTTGAATCCGATGCGACCTGACCGTCCAACATCTGCGCTGTTTCCAGCACAGACGAAGTCATGGTGCCGTCAGGCCGCTTCACCGAAGGAAGAATAATGGGTGCTGTATATTTTTTGAAAGCTAATTTATATGGGCGCCCGAATATGCCCGATTGTAAGGATTGTCTGGCCAATTCGCGGAGGAACGAATTTCGGGCGTCCGATACTTTTGAACGAAAGTTTGCCAAGGCGTTGTAATAAATGTCACCGTAAAATTTTCGCATTTCCAGATCTCGCGTTCTTTGGTAGCGCCTTCTCATGGCGCGCACCCTGGAGCGCTCGACGGTCAGATCGCTGGTCCACCACTGTTTCGAATTGTCCATTGAATGTCGAGAATCCTGACGGGTGGTCGATAAATTTCGTTTTCTAAAGTGATCGAATAAAGATTGAAATTTTTGAAGAATTAAGTCTAATGCTGCCGATGAAGCCAAATTTGCCCCTACAACGGCATCCATGAATTGTGTGGCAGAGAGTGAGTGTATTAATCTTGTTGTGTCTCTGTATGTTAAGCGGCGCTCTTTTACGTGAGGTGAATGGCCGAATCGAATTTCTATGTGTTTATGTTCCGAAAATGTTCTGGTATCTGTTACTGTCCATGTGTAACCTGCCCTAACCAATGTGGGTGTAGCTAGTGAGATATCTATCCAGCTGTCTGTGTATGGTGTTGTATAAGTTGGAGGGGAAGACGGATCGTTTAGTATTATTAGTCCGGAACTCATTGCGAAGCTCAGGAATTCTCCGCCCCTAGCATCGCAGAGTTCCGGACCCCATGCGGTGTGCTTAGCGTTAAAATCGCCAGCAACCACCGCAGGTGTCCCCTCCGTTGTGATGAGTGATTGGCGTATATCGTTCAGGGTAGGTGTCATTGGAGTGTGTGGTGGAGCGTATGCTGATATGAGTGTAAATGATGCCGTTGTTGACGAGCAAGTGATCGATGTTACGCGAGAAGAGATGAACGATGGAAAGATGTCGAAACGATTTGTGGCAACGACGATGGCTGTTCTGGGAACAGACGGTGCCTTGAAGACTAAGTAATTTTCCGGAATGCCCGGAATGTCGCTTCCCCTCGTGTAGGGATCCGAGAGAAGTGCGAAATCGAAATTAGCCTCTCGGATTCTGTCTAATAAGATTGGAATTGAGTTTTTGCAGTGATCTAAATTTGCTTGGATAATGGAGAAAGAAATTTGGGAAGTCATGTTAAATGTTTGAGGCCGAATAGGATTTCGCGAAACATTTTACAAATTTGCAATTTGAAAACAATCCGATCAGTTGTTAAAAGGTAGGGAGACGAGGGGAAACGACATTTTTGGATACTTAAATCGTGTATCTGTGTTGTGATGGATAAAAAATAAATGTAAGAATTAAAAATAATGGGGATGAAAAGGTAACGAATGAGAGATGAAAGATATGAGATGTAGAACACAGATACACGTTTCAGGGCTAATACCTGGCCGCTCATACTGTGATATTTGGTTGCTGTGTTTGCATATCCGATTGAAAAATTTAGAGAACAATAAAGAATTTTAGGATAGGTATGAAAAGAAAAAATAAATAATCGAATATAGAATGTGGCCAGGAATTTGCTTTTGAAAGAGTGAAAAATTGTTCTGATTACTCCAACAAGGCACCGTCTGTGTGCGTGATTGAGGAGCCTAACTCCGGACGCATGACTGAATGCGTACCTCCTGACAGAGGAGCAGGGGAGCCGCGCAAAAGTAGAATTTAATAAGCAGCGAGCTAAGAGTTGTTTTATAGAAGAAAGCAGGATAGACGGAAATGGAGCGCTCAATACTTTAATAATAAGAAAAGGTAAGGCTGAAGAAAAATAAATTTGAATAGATGAACTAGCGTATTTTGAGATATAGAAAAGGCAAGAATGAGAAAAAGGAATGCGAGCGCTCAAGTGTGAGTAGGCGTTTAGAAGACGAAGAGGAAGAGTTAAATGTGAATTAAAATTAAAGAAGCTCGCTGCTGAAAATTTACGTAGAAGAAGAAGGAACGTGAATAATGATTGAAATCCGCGCCGTAGAGGAAAGGCGCGGAGACTAGTAGAAAGAAAAAGAAGATGCGCGACCCCCCGCTCCCCCGGCCACGAAGGCACTTTTTTAAGTTGTGACATAATCCGTTCTTTGGCGCATGCGCGCCAGTCTAGCTGCCAGTATTGGGCACTCTCTGGAGCCGGCCCTATGCGGCGCGCCTTCGCGCCCAGCGCGGCGGCACACAGCGCACGCGACCGATTCTCCGCCATCTGCTGCGGTGCAGTCAGAAACCGCGTGGGGCCCCGCGCACCTTGTGCAGGTCGGGGCGCCCGCATCCGCAGCCGAGCGGCAATTTCTTCGAGAGTGCCCATGCATGGCACAGTGGGTACACATGGGCACGTGTAGGTCCTCCGCCACCTGTACAGAGGACCAGCCCACGGTCACTCTTCCTTTTGCTAAGACCCTCGCGAATGCGTCCGGAGCCAGAGCTATAACATGAGTTTTTGTTCCGTCTCTCGCTTTGAATGTGTATCTTCTCGTGGTTGATTCGGCATTGAGGTTTAAATCAGGGTTTTTTGAGATGATGTTTTGTACTAGTGCGTCGTCACTGACGTCTGGGTCGACCCCCCAAATTCTGATGTGTGGCCGCCTACGCTCGGCCACTCTTATTTTCATCGTGGATTTTGTGACCTGATTCCTTTCTATGGCCACACGCAGGTTTTCTACAGTTTGTCTTTCTCGCGCGAGGACTGTAACTCCATTCGGCGTTGGCTTTAGCGTAACTGGGCCGATGCCCTCGTCCTCTGGTACTATATTACTTTTTAATGTCTTAATTACTTCGGTCGCGGGTGTGTTGGGAGTAGTCGCAGAAATGAATGCGACGTGGTTGATTACTTGCCGATCGATGTTTTGACCGCGGTGAATGTCCGATGTAGGAATCGCAGAAGGAGTCTGTGATTGGTGGTCCCCTGGGGTCGACCTCAAGACGTCCGCGAAGGATTGCGGCGCAGCGGACACCGTCGCCGCACGTAGCCGCTCCTCCGCCACCAATGCGCGAGCGCGGGCCTCGGAGGACTCCCTCCTCTCCGCGGCCCACATCTCGCGCAGGACCTCGGCGCGACCCCTCGCGTCGGACGCCAGCGCCTTGTATTCGGCGCAGCAGGCAACCACTGCGCCGAACAGCTGGGCGATCGAAGATCGGAGTGCGAGGGCCAGCTTGTTTTCTGGCGCGTTGATGATCCGCGTCAGTTCATCCTGCAATTTTGCCACGCCGTCAAAAGACGGCATGGCCACGAACCCGAGGTTGAGGCGCTCCGCCGCCGGAACCTCCGTCGCTGAACTGTCCTCGAGGACAGCAGATGATGCAGACTGTGTGGCCCCCGCAGCGCCGTCTGCGCGCGGCGAGGGAGCGGCCGCCGATGGCTCACCGCTTTGTCGGTCAATGGTCCCCTGTGGTCGATCCTCGGAGTCGCCCCGCGGCGACGCCGCAGCACTACCCGGGGGCTCCAGGACGCTCGCCATGAGAGCGTCCCCGCCGTCCGAGAAAGGGGACGCCGACGCTCGGGACGGCGCAGGTCGGGTTGACGAAGTGCTCGACGCACTCGGTGAAACCGCGTGCACCGCGGTGACGTTTTCGCCAGACGTTTCGGGCGAAGCGGCCGCGGGCGGTTTCTTCGCCGGCATGAGCGGTGCGTAATACACCGGGAGGCTTACCGGTGTATGGCGTCAATGTAGAGGGGCGGGTAAGCCTAATTAGGCCCACCTTCGCCCCTCGTAGGAGAAGTCCTGGCCGCACAGAAAACGGGCCAAAAAAGGTCAGCGGGCCGCCAAGGCCGGCAGCGAGGACCGCTCCCGCAACCGGGAGCGCAGCGCTCAGGTGCGCTAAAAGCGCACCCGCACGATTGGCCCGAAGGCCACGGTCCCGATGGTCGAGCGCCGGCAAGCACGGCCCGTCGCAGACAGAGTCCTGGCGCAGCTCAAAAACCGCCGGACGACCGCGAAGGGCGCCGGCGGGAACCGCAACAAGGTCCAGAAGCAGCAGTACCTGTATAGAAAAAGCTCAGTAGGCAAAAAAGATAGGCTGCGGGCAGGCAGCGATCGAACAGAGGCACGAGCTGTTGCGCGTGACCCGGGAGCGCTGCGCCGGCACGTCTGTTCGCTTCGAGCAGCTCGAAGCGATCCCCAGTCAAACTCCCCGCCTGACACTGTCCTCGGAACAGATCGTGCAGGCCTTCCTCAACGCCCCGAAGTGATCACGGGAACCCGCACTTGGCGCTAGAAGCGTGGACAACACATTGGTCCGCTTTCCGCTCCACCGAGTACGTAAAGAAACGATGAGAGTAGTGGTATTTCACTGACGGCCACGAGGACCCCGCCGAAACGAGGCCGCATCCCGCGACCTCCCACTTATGCTACACCTCTCATGTCTCTTCACAGAGTCAGACTAGAGTTAAGCTCAACAGGGTCTTCTTTCCCCACTGATTTTGCCAAGCCCGTTCCCTTGGCTGTGGTTGCGCTAGATAGTAGATAGGGACAGTGGGAATCTCGTTAATCCATTCGTGCGCGTCACTAATTAGATGACGAGTCATTTGGCTATTTTTTTTTCAACTTCAGCTCCTGACAACTGGAGCTGCAAGCATGAGCACTGTATTGTTTTATGGGGCAGTGCTACCCCGAATGATAGTGCCACTTCCGTGGCGCGCAAGAGAAGGTTGGGGGCCCGCCAACACCGCTTCACTCATTAATGAGGTCATCTTCTGATGAACGTTAAAACAATGCAGGCCCCCCTGCAGGCATCGAAGTGTCATGATGGTAAAATCTGAGTTAGAGACCCCAAGGTCTCACAGACCGTCCACGCTGGCTTTGGCCCAGCATCCTATGAAGTTTATAGTTGCCGTCGCAACGACTACTGGTCCCGCGGATATCTGTCTCAGTAGATCTTCACGCAAGTGCTTGGCTCTCTTGGCATGGTGGGCGTCGGACAATGCAACAGACTGACTGACCACCTGGACGTCGAGGACGACGACCTGGCCCTCCCTTTTAAGGACCAGGTCTGGCTACTGCGGTCCAATCGCAGTCTGGAATACTGGTTCCACTCGAACGCTCCATTCCAAGGCCTGTAGCCGTTTCGCCAAGTAGTTGACAATGACGTCGTGGCGGCGGAGTCGGGCGCTCTTGGATCTTGGACAAATTTGAAGTATGTGACCGAGGTACTCCGGGGAGTTGCACCCCGCCCTGCATCCTTTTTCCTCGTCACGGCCTCTCTTGGTTCGCACTCGGCACGGGAGTGCATTTAGTCGGAGCTTCATGAGATTCACAAACTCCTTCCCAGTCAGGAGAGAAGTCCCTTCAGCCGACCATTTCATGGCCGCCGGCATATTGCGTGTCTCCCGGAGTCCGAAGCCGTCTGCGCTCCTATGCAACTCCCGTGCCCAGAAGCGTTTCTCAACTTTTGGCGATGTTATTTCTTGATTCTTGAAAATGGTCAACTCCCTGGCCTTCCTCAGGCGTGCTTGTATTAGTTGCATCTGGAAGCTCAACCTGCAGGCCGGTAACGATGATTCTTCCAGTTTTTGTAGTCGTCTCACTTGGAGGCCTGGTATTGCTGTTCTTAGGCATGTTATGCCTCCGCCACCTGGGCATGAAAGCACCCCAGCGCCACGTCGTGAGGTAGGTGCAGCCTATTTCTCACCGCCGTCCGGATCAGAATGTCCATTCTTGACAGGAGTCCGGCTGTCACCGGACTCAGCACCAAAGCATGGTACAGTCTTGGCAATAAGTAGTAACGCAAGATTACCAAGCGCTGTTGCGGCCGTAAAGGCGCAGTTGATACCCTGTCTAGCAATGTGCTTAGCGTGGATGTTAGGGCTGGCCTCTTCTGCCCGAACGGGGCGTAGCACACTCCCAGGTACTTCCATTCGGTTCCCACCTCTGCCGATGTAATGACATCTTCACCGATCTTGAACTGCATTTCTGAGACCAACTTTACCTTCTTGTCTCTTCCGGATGGCTGTAAGGCGACCGTCAGGCTCTTCTTCGCGTTGATCTGCAGGCCTCTTTCTACCAGGAACGATGAGAAGTCGTCAATCTTCAGCTGAAGACCTTGGGGTGATGCAGCCAGGATCATGATGTCATCAGTGAAGGCCATGGCGTCCAATGTTGGACCTCTACCATCGAAGAAGGTGCCGTTGTTGGGCCCCTGAAGCCACTCGTCCAAGACAAGATTGAAGAGCAGCGGCGAGAGCGGGTCCCCCTGGCGGACTCCTCGAGAAGGATGGACCAACCTCTTCTGACCTTCAAATTCCAACACGGTTGACGAAGTCTTGTAGAATTCGGAAAGGTAGTCCAGGACTCGTTGACTGCATCCTCGCACCGCCGCTCCTCTCAAGATGGCATCCACAGTGACACTGTCAAATGCCTTGGTCAAGTCAAGACTAGCCATGTACAGAGGTTTTCGGGCCGTCTTCGCCTCGTAGAGTGCCGTCAATAGCAGTAGCACATTTTCTGCACAGCCATCCACCGGGAGGAACGCCCTCTGCCTGCAATCCAACTCCACCTCGGCAAGGAGCCAGTTGGCCAGAATCTTGTGAAACATCCGTACCAACACCGAGGAGATAGTGATTGGCCGAAATTTTGGTGGTGAGTCTGCCCCTGGTGTCTTGGGTATAAACACGGTTCTGGCATTGCGAAGGCTTACTGGTAGATGGCGCGTGAGCATCAGGATGTTCAATAACACTTGCAGAAGTGCCACCGGCATGGCTCGTACATCCTTCCCGGTCAGGACATCTGGCCCCGGGGCTGTGCCCAATGGCGGCATGGCCGCTTTAATCTCCAGGGCGGACACTGGCCCGAAGGGGTCTATTCCTCTCCCCCTTGGCTCAGGCACCTCCACACAAGAACGCACCGGCGCCTCCATCACCTACGTCCAGGCGTCCAATAGTAGAGATGCGTCATTCATCTTGTGTGCCGTCATTCCGTCCAAGATCTCCCTAGCACACGCGGCCTGTCGCTTCTTGAACATATCCTGTGTCTTTGCAAACTCCTGCCTTCTCAGGCGACGACGGCTGATTCGCGGCTGAGGCGGTGACCTTACTCTGGGTCCTCCTCTGGCTCTAGTTGTTCTGTGCAGATGGTCTTGCAGATAGGTGTTGAACCGTCTAGACACGTCTTCACCTCTAGCTAGACGTTCACCCAACTCCCAGAGTACTACCCCTCCATGAGAGGTGGGACACTGCTCCTGGCACAGTCTTGCCAACTCGTCGCGAAGGCTGTCGTCCACCTCCTGCCAGGAATCACCTCCAGGCTGACCAGCCATCGGCAACGACGCATCTCCCTCGGGTCCTGGTGTCATGGTCTCTGAATCCTCAGGAATGCTGGCTAGTCTTGTTGCATCACCAGGCTGTCTTGGTCTTGTCTGCCGGGGCGGGCTAAGCTCCGGGCCCCCCAGGCCAACCTCCGTGGCTGCCGCTTCTTCGGCCACGATCCTCGGTCCCGACCTTGTCTGCCGGGGCGGCCCGCTAGCCGCACGGTCCTCTGCATCAATCCTCCTTCAACTGTTTCCTCGAGATCTTGTCTGTCTGGGCGAGAGCTGTGCCCTCGAATCCACGGGGCATGGGCTGGCGTCATTATTCTGGTTGAAATTTGAGGATGCCAGATCCTCCCCCTCCCCGGGCTGAGACTGCAGCAGGCGGTTAACCAATGCCTGATAGGCTGCCTGCCGCCTGTGCGATTTCACGGAGTCGAAAGAGCGGTGCGGCATCTTCTCTGCTAACGGCTCGTTCAAGTTATAAACACCCTCCCTACGGAGGGTCACCTCTCCTCTCGCCATTATTTCATTTTCCTCCCTGGACCATCTGGGCTTAACACGGGATACATCAATCTGAACATTGTAGGCCGCTGAGTGTTTGGCTCTCCTATGGAGCCCCAGGCCAATTTTCGATGAGTAAGCCCGTTGGCATTCCGGACACACGAAGTGTGACCGGACACGACAGGTGGAGGGGGGCACACCTGACTGTGGCCTCACCCCTCTTGACTCCAACTCCAGCACCGGGTCGGGAGAGGAGTCTGACTCACTCTCCAGAATGTTTTGTCCACTTCTTTCCTCCTCATTCTCGCTCTCTGACAGCATGAGGTCATTTAGTAGTTCCCGCACTTTCTTGGAACTGGTCTTTGGGCCACCCACACGTCCCGTTTTAGTCTTAACGGGGGGTGCCCGATCAACTCTTGGCTCAGAGATCACCCTTTTCGGGATCGCGCCGGACTCTGGGCCCGGAGCAGTGGCACCAGCACCACAAGTGACCTCTCCGTCACCTAAAGGAACCTCCTTCCCCAAGGGGGGCAACACCGCCCGGTCCAGGGGCAGACAACCCTGGACCGGACCCTCAGACTCAGCCATGGATACTCTATACGAAAAATGTGCAAAAGTCCGAACAGCTGGTGAGCCGAGGGTCGAGGTTCCGCCAGGATCCACTTCTTCACCAGGAGGGTCCGAGAGGTCCACCGGAACAACCAGGTCCCGGCGGACAGGGACAGCGGTCTTCCTCCTGCCCGGGACTTGGACCGCAGGCACCCGCAACTCCAGGCCATGACCTGCACCTGCACCTACTCCCGGATCTGGAAAACTTTGGTCGGCAGGGACCTCCTCCTCCAGGACCGGCTCCGGAACAGCAGGCACCCGATCCCGCCGGCCTTTACTGGAACTCTTCACCGCTCCCTTCTCGTCTCCCGAACTTTGTCGCTCCCTGTGTCGCCTGCTCTGTCTCCTGGTCTCCACTGGCCTCTTCTTGGTGTCCTTCCGCTTCTTGGTCTTCACGGACTTCTTGGGGAACTTCTCACTGGAACCACTGGACTGGATCGCCATCCCCACGCAGGCCTCCAGGGTCTCCTCCCCCACCGCCTCCGCTGCTCTCTGGTCGTCGTTCTCCATCAGTGTAGGCCCCGGAACTTCTCCCATGGGTGTCTTCAGTGTCTTCTTCACCATCTTCTCCTTCTTCTCCTTCTTCTCCTCCGCCACCATCGCCGCCTCTCTTCTCCTGGACATCGTCCTTGTAGCCGGACCACCCAGGTCCCCCAATGACAGGACACCATCCGGAACATCCACAACTTCTGCTAGAGGATCCGCACCATTTCCAGGTTCATCCCGTGGTGACGGACCACCCGCACCATTCTCTTGCTGACTTGGACTGACTGTCCGTGGACAGCCAGTCGTGTTTTTCCTTCCTTGTTTCTTCGTGCCAAGTGATGACGGACCAAGGGGTTGGCAGCCCCAGAGGTCCCGAGGTT
>NC_139344.1:490280248-490295248 GCF_055883805.1 Amblyomma maculatum | reverse complement strand
CTCTCGGTCGTATTTAGCCTTAGATGGAGTTTACCACCCACTTAGGGCTGCACTCTCAAGCAACCCGACTCACGGGAGGCTTCGTCCCGGGCGCGCAACGGCGGAGACGGGCCTGGCACCCACTCTGGGACAAGCCCCTGTCAGCGGGACTTGCACCGTCGAAAACTCCCGGGAACGTTGCCTCCCATACACCACATTTCCCGACCGCCTGCAAGGACGGGGGATTCGGTGCTGGGCTAGGTCCCGTTTCGCTCGCAGCTACTCAGGGAATCCCTGTTGGTTTCTTTTCCTCCGCTTAGTGATATGCTTAAATTCAGCGGGTTGTCTCGCCTGATCTGAGGTCGACAGCAATGAAATGCATTGTCCTCCAACTCGGTCCGATAACTTTTCGGCGCGGTCGAGCGCGCTCCGCTCGTCCTTCTCCCTTTTTTGCGCGGCTCGCGCCTTCCGCCCATTCCTCGCTTTTTTTGCGCAGTCGGCAACACCCTCGGCGACGTGCGAGCGAGACTGGAAGGCGCCGCATGGCCGGCGCTCGGGACGGCGCGCGCATATCGGTTGCGCCGAAAACGAACCATTGAGTAGGAAGAAGCAACCCCCGACCGCCGCGGTCGACTGAATGCCGCCTCTCGTCTCTTTCCCTCGAGCGAGAGGCGAACGTACAACCTGGCGTAGGGGCATCTTCACAAAAGATTTTGCGTCGGCCCTGCCCCAACTGGAGTGGCCCAGTTTTTTTCGGGACAGAGACTGCGAAGCACTTAGACCGACGCCGGACAACGCTCGTAACGAGAGACGCGTCCGTTCGCCCCGTACTAGACAATGCTTGAGTAGAGAGACTCCTTTCCCTCGGAGCCGGTGAGGATCCCTTTAGCGCGCCGCACGGCAGCGCGCGCCTCTGCGCCTACAAACTCTCCTCTAGCGTCAACGCGTTCACACCCGGTCGTTTCCCCGCACAACCCGGCGCGAGATCTCCCTTCTTCTCGCGCGGGCGTGCCCGGACCAGGCGCTCCCGTCTCTCGCGTTTCGCGAGGAAAGTTTTGTTTCCACTCTCTCCGTAGGCCAGCCCGCAAATGCCGCTCTGGCGCTCGTCCTTCCGGCCTCGTCTCCCTTGAGCGACCGCACTGCAGGTAATCCCTTCCTGCGGCAATCGCCTCTCTCGGAGACCCGGACGACGCGCAACTGGCAGCCTGCGCGGCCCTCGGCACAAAGCGTGGCGCAGGGCGACCCCGACTCGACCGCCTTTCGCGCGGGCGCAAGGGTTCGACCCACGTCTCTCCTCAATTTGCGCAAAGTCTTTCGAGGGATCTTCGGCGTTTCGTACAGAGCCGTCCTTGATGCCGACACGGTCAAAACGAGTCGCCGGCGACGCCATCCCCGGGCGCCGGCGCCTCTCTTGATATATGATCCGACCCTCAGACAGACGAACTCAAGGGAAGACCCAAGGGCGCAATGTGCGTTCGAAGAATCAGTGCTCAGTGTGTCCTCCAATTCACACCAAGTCTCGCAGCTGGCTGCGTTCTGCATCGACCCGAGAACCGAGTGATCCACCGCTTAGAGTCGTGCGTTTGGTTTGTTCAATTCCGTACAGTACAACAAAGGGTTTCAGACACCCAGGCTTTTCCCCTGGTCTCCAGTGTCGCAGTTTCGTCCAACTCCTGCAACATCTCGCAGCGTTTCGTTCGGCCTCTGTGCCAGCCTGCAAGCGGCTCGGGCGCTGCGCCTCTGCGAAAAGGCTTGTGCAGTGATAGTGCTACTCGAGAGGAAGCGTGTGAGCAGCGTGCGGTCACCATTTTCCTTCTAGGTCGTGCTATGGGCCAAAAAATCATGTGCGCGTCACCGCCCCATATGACGCCGCACTATCACGGAACCAAGAAAGAGTCATCAGTTGGGTTTCATCAGAAAGGTTTCATCAGAGGGATTTCGCACCAGCACGGTAGAAGGGTTTGATAAAAGTTCTGCTGTTCACCTGGTCATCTGCTGTTCACATCACAACTGCTGTTCACATATCGACCGCCGCTCTCAAGCACCTTCTCTCCCCGGTGGATCGCTCCTGGATAGATCCGTACAGCGACGCTTCTCATGGGTGGCCTCTTGGACCGACCTCTATCAATGTCACGCTGCCGCGATCTCATCCTCCACTGTCTACCACATTTTGCACAAAGGAGCCGCTATCAACTTCGCATAATAGGCCTTGCGCACCGCTCAGCATTGGAGCCGGACAGCGCGTACTTGACAATCCGCAAGAAGAGAGTCAGTCGGACTACTCCCGCAACGGGAGCCCACCAACCACAAGTGTCTCGGACGGCTTTTCGGTGGCGCACCGACAGACTACTCGGAAACCGGGAAGGACGAAGCCCCGAGAGAACCTCAAGGCCGCGAATGCGTTCGAGTGCGGGATTATAACCCCGTCGTCCTTTTTGTTCCCGAAGTCTCCTTTCGCGCCATCGGCACGGCGCCTAATATCGCGCCCGACGAGTGAGCGTGAGACGTTCACCACGCCATGAACGAAGCAAACGACATCCAGAGCCAGCGAGCTGCGGTTCCTCTCGTACTTCGCAGCAGCGCCGCCGTTCCCTTGGCAGCGGGCAGGCCTTTCCCTCGGCCCGCGCTACAGACTCTGAGTCGTTCTTTTACTTCTTTTGCAAAAGAGCCCGCGAGCAGCGTTTCCGCTCGTACTTCGCAGCAGCGCCGCCGTTCCCTTGGCAGCGCGCAGGCCTTTTCCTCGGCCCGCGCTACCGACTCGAACGCAAAGAGCTTCGCAGCAGAGTTAGCGAGCAGCGTTTCCTCTCGTACTTCGCCGCAGCGCCGCCGTTCCCTTGGCGGCGCGCAGGCCACTGACTCGGCCCGCGCTACCGACTCTGCGCAACTCTTTGCAAAAGAGCCAGCGAGTAGTGTTTCCTCTCGTACTTCGCAGCAGCACCGCCGTTCCCTTGGCGGCGCGCAGGCCTTCCCCTGAGCCTGCGCTACGGACTCTGACGCAAAAAGAAGTAGCCGCAGCAGAGCTAGCGAGCCGCGTTTCCTCTCGTACTTCGCAGCAGCGCCGCCGTTCCCTTGGCGGCGGGCAGGCCTTTCCCTCGGCCCGCACTACAGACTCCGTGCGTCGCTTCGAAAAAGCGGATGAGTTCTTCGATAACCGAAAGCCCACCGTCATAGGTGCGTTAGGCCTCATTCTCACAGCCAGTTTTTTTCTCCTCCGTCGCCTCCGTCGCTCGTCCGAGAAGGGGAGTTAATGGTGCCAGTACTCCCCGAAATCGGGTGGCCGGCGCCGTGGGGTTTGCTCCAAGGCGCCGCCGGTCCGGCGAGCGGCGGACTCCGCCCCACGAAAGACGGACCAGTGAGCGCGCTCGCTTCTTTCACGTGACTCTACGTCACGTCTTGCGTGTCGCGGCCGAGCGAGCGCTGGCGGAGCGGCCGCGCGGCCATCGCGGGCTCGCATGCAGACGGCGGTGCGCGAACACACAGAGAGAGAAAAGCGGGGGTTGCCCTCCTGCTTGGTGCCCCGCAAAACGCGCGCTGACAAGAGACAACAGATGCCGTTTCTTTTTTCTTTTTTTTTTCATTTTTTAATGCACCGGGTGTCGCAGCTAAACATGACCTCCTGCTAAACAGCGATATTTCAGTTGTATGTTTGAGTGGGTGTTTTTGCAAGTTCTGGCGACCCATTCCTTTATTGATGAGAGAGTTATTATATATGTTTCTATAGATTTCTTCGATTTCGCTGACTGCCATGAATAATATTATAGATGTGCGCATTTATGCTGAGCTTGGATACTGGCTTGATATATATCCGTACCCATTTGTTGTTCCGTAGAACGTGCGGTGTTTGTACTGAGGCTGCCATAAGAAGGCGTTCCAACTCTGAACTGCTGCGAGAAGTCGCGACACTAAAAGCGGAATATAAGAGAAGGGTAATTTTTTTTTTATCTGAGATGCTGAGGTAACACTATTTTCAAGTAGTAGATTTGGAATTTCACTCTCTTTCATTTTGGAGCTACGCAAACGGTACCTCGTTGCAAATAGTTAATCTGGTAGTTTTCCTCGCCAACCTAAGTCTATACAAACGCAGAACAGGTTCTTGAAAATTGAAATCATGTAAAGCATGTGGCTCACAAGTTGAGCTAAGAGCCATTATTTAGACACAGCCAGAACCAAAAACAAGTACGGAGTGGCAAACAAGGTTCGAGGCAGTAAAGATTTGGATGGATGGAAAACCTGGTGGCTAGGCAGGCGAAGAAGTCAAAACGACTGCCGCACAGGTGAAGAAGGGAAAGGAAGAGGTAATGGGCGAGGTGAGGAAAGGAGCAGAGGAGAAAGCTGAACAAAGAAAAGAGAGAGAGAGAGGAAAAAATGCAAACAGCAGGTAAATGGCGCGGCAAGAAAACTTCATCAAGGGAAGGAGGTCTGAGAAAGCAAGTAAAGAAAAAGCATATCAATGGGGAAAAGAAATGTAAGAAATGGTCGCAATCTCCCCGCAAGACAGAGAACCCAAAAAAAAAAAAGCTGTGACGAAACTGCGTTTCAAGAGGAAGCCACCGCTTTTGAAGCCGCATTGCTAGCACTTGCTGGTGATAGCGAAATATTAAGCGCTACCTTAATATCACGAATGGTGGTATCGACAGGAACGTTTCATTGCTGGTGAACAATGCTTATATTGATAGCAGTCTTGAGTTGCGTGGAGTTTCGTACAGCTACTGAAGCACCAAAGCACAAGAGGCTAACAAAAGATGCCGATTTTATTTAATTTTGCAATATGCAGGACGTCACAGCTAACCTCGACTTCCGACAGATTTGCATGAAATATTTCTGTCTGCGCCATTCTAACTTGATTTTTTAATGCTTGTATCAAAGCCATCTTGCCATGTTGTCGCGAACAATTCTTTTATTGATAAAATAGTTCATTACTTTTTCTGTGATTGTGCTAATTGCGAAGAATAATTTTATTGGAGTGAGCATAACTTTCTGCGGTTTAATACATGCTTGCTATAATTATACTCATTTGTTTTGGCGCAGTACGCGTGGTGTTTGTACCGTTACCAAAGCTGAGATGAAAACGCTTTCTAGCTCCAAACTGCTGCTAGAGCACCTGAGACAGCACGCTTCTTTTTTTTTCCCCGTACAGACGCGGAGTACACGACTTCCACCGCTGCAGAGGGCAGCCGCCCTACGTTTTTTTTTTCTTGCAGGAAAAAAAAAAGCGCTCTGACGTAAAGTCGCGTGGGAGCGGCGAAGCCCCGCCCGAACAGGTTTGACGGCGTCCGGCGCCTCTTTCTGTTTGAACATCGCGCCGCTCCATCCGTCGTGCGGTGTCCCCCGCCGGTGCCGCCGCGACGGAGAGGAGCACCGGCTGTGAGAATGAGGCCTTACGCAGTTTGCACCCGCGGAAGCCGACTGTCTGAATATCCCTTGGTGACGGAGCTCCGCTGGGCGTAACAATTTGTGCAGAGAAGCGGCTTCAGAATCTCGCAACTCCGCGGTGAAAGGCCATCCCCCGCTTATAAGTGGGGGCGGCGCCGGGCGTGACAAGCACAGTCCGGTAATAATCCTTCCGCAGGTTCACCTACGGAAACCTTGTTACGACTTTTACTTCCTCTAAATGATCAAGTTTGGTCATCTTTCCAACAGACCGGCGCAACCGAAAGGCCGCGCCGGACATCGGTCCGAAGACCTCACTAAATCATTCAATCGGTAGTAGCGACGGGCGGTGTGTACAAAGGGCAGGGACGTAATCAACGCGAGCTTATGACTCGCGCTTACTGGGAATTCCTCGTTCAAGGGGAACAATTGCAAGCCCCTATCCCAATCACGAAAGAAGTTCCACGGGTTACCCAGTTTTTTCAGACAGGGATAAAGACACGCTGCTTCCTTCAGTGTAGCGCGCGTGCGGCCCCGGACATCTAAGGGCATCACAGACCTGTTATTGCTCTGTTTCGTGCGGCTAGGAGCCGCTTGTCCCTCTAAGAAGGTTGTAAGGTGCTGGGAACCCCGCACCTATTTATTAGGCTAGAGTCTCGTTCGTTATCGGAATTAACCAGACAAATCGCTCCACCAACTAAGAACGGCCATGCACCACCATCCACCGAATGAAGAAAGAGCTCTCAATCTGTCAATCCTCCCAGTGTCCGGGCCGGGTAAGTTTTCCCGTGTTGAGTCAAATTAAGCCGCAGGCTCCACTCCTGGTGGTGCCCTTCCGTCAATTCCTTTAAGTTTCAGCTTTGCAACCATACTTCCCCCGGAACCCAAATACTTTGGTTTCCCGGAAGCTGCCCGCCGAGTCATTTGAGTAACTCAGGCGGATCGCTGGTTGGCATCGTTTATGGTCATAACTAGGGCGGTATCTGATCGCCTTCGAACCTCTGACTTTCGTTCTTGATCAAAGAAAACATTCTTGGCAAATGCTTTCGCAGTAGTTCGTCTTGCGACAGTCCAAGAATTTCACCTCTAGCGCCGCAATACGAATGCCCCCGTCTGTCCCTCTTAATCATTACCCCGTATTCCAAAAACCAACAGAACAGAAACAGGGTCTTGTTCTATTATTCCATGCAAGTTTATTCAGGCGACTCGCCTGCGTTGAGCACTCTAATTTTTTCAAAGTAAAAGCGCAGGCCACCTCGAGACGCACCAATGAAGGGCACCAAGAGAGGACCGGCATGATGTTCAGTACGAGCCGTCGCATCGGGTAGATGCACTACTCGTCTGGAACTGAGATCCAACTACGAGCTTTTTAACCGCAGCAGCTTTAGTATACGCTATTGGAGCTGGAATTACCGCGGCTGCTGGCACCAGACTTGCCCTCCAATTGATCCTCGTTAAAGGATTTAGAGTGTACTCATTTCAATTACGGGGCCTCAAAAGAGTCCCGTATTGTTATTTTTCGTCACTACCTCCCCGTGCCGGGAGTGGGTAATTTGCGCGCCTGCTGCCTTCCTTGGATGTGGTAGCCGTTTCTCAGGCTCCCTCTCCGGAATCGAACCCTGATTCTCCGTTACCCGCAACAACCATGGTAGGCAAGTAACCTACCATCGAAAGTTGATAAGGCAGACACTTGAAAGAAACGTCGCCGGATCATGGCCATGCGATCAGCACAAAGTTATGCAGAGTCACCACAGAGTACGGGCAGAACCCGATGGGTCTTGGTCTAATAAAAGCGCCCGCCAGTCAAAGGCCTTCAGGCTCAATGCATGTATTAGCTCTAGAATTGCCACAGTTGTCCAAGTAGAAAGAAACGATCTAAGGAACCATAACTGATTTAATGAGCCATTCGCGGTTTCGCCTTATTTCGGCATGTACTTAGACATGCATGGCTTAATCTTTGAGACAAGCATATGATTACTGGCAGGATCAACCAGGTAGGTGCACAGGCAATACCCCGCCACGGGTGCCTTTGTCGCAGCGCTTTCGAGGCCGCCTTTAGGCGCCCCAGCGCGCAACGCATCTTATTTTGTGCGTCGTTCGAGCTCGCTGCGACGTCCGCCCCGTGGGGACGGATCTCGTCGCGCGGCAAGAGAGCACCTGCCTTTGGGCAGAAACATTTGTAACGCGCTCACCGGTGCGCACGCGGCACGAGGCCGTGGCGTTCGTGCACCGGACGGCGCTTGCTGCGTTGCCGATACGGCCAAGCCGCCAGACGACGGGACACGCCCGCGTCTTCGGCGCACTTGCTCGGAATCGAGTTCCGGACAGCACGGAACACACCTCAAAACACAGTGGAAACAGCATCGTCCGACAACCAGCCCCCATCGCAGACGCGGATGAGGCTGCAGACGAATACCGTGGGAAGGAGACAGCGTGTTGGTCCGCCGCCTCTACACCCCCATATAATAGCAGCGATAAATACCCAGACCTTCCTGGGTAAACAACTGGCCGTACTCGAGGAAAATCCGTCGTAAAGTAGACGGCGAATCGTGCGCGCACGTCGCGCGCTCGGCGCCCGCAATCGTACTCGAGAAATGATCACCGAGAATGTGAGCCCTTCAATGCAAAACAGTCCCACAGTGGTGCGTCTCGCCGGCCGTACACGAACACCCTGCCGCGCCGCAGCGGCCGCGAACGAGCGGCCCTGCTCGAAACGGCTTCGCCCCAAAAGGCACTGAATCGTCCGCGACCTACGACGGCACGTCGCGGCGCCCCGACCGCGGCCGTACTCGTGGACTATGCTGCGCGGGCCTGCTCGAAAGGGCAGCGCCGCAGAAAGCGCTGGCTCTTGCGCGACCTACAACGGCGCGCCGCCCCGGCGCCCCGACCGCGACCGTACTCGTGGACTATGCTGCACGCGCGCGGACCTGCTCGAAAGAGCTGCGCCGCAGAAAGCGCTGGCTCGTGCGCGTCCTACAGCGGCGCGCCGCGGCGCCCCCACCGAGGCCATGCGAGGTCCTGCTCGAAAGGGCTGCGCCGCAGAAAGCGCCGAATCGTGCGCAACCGACAACGGCGCGCTGCGGCACCCCGCCGGTGCCCGTAGTCGTGGACTCTGCCGCCGGCGCGCGCGGGGCGGTGACGCGCTCACCCAACTTTGGTCGAAGTCGAGCAATGCTCGTTTTTGCACCCCTAGCTGTGCAGCCGCTCTCATTCCGAGATTGCGAAATCTTGTCGTTTCGCGGCCGACTGGGTGCGCAAAACAGCTTTTAGACTGCCGTTCGAGCGCGCGCTTCAACATGTCTTGGTTGCCTGAGCCACTAGGGCCCTATATATATGCAGCGATAAATACCCAGACCTACTTGGGTCTCTTTGCGGGTCTGCCGGGGCGAAGTTCGGCTTCGCCGCACGGCGCGTTACTTTGAAATCGAGCTTACGGATGCGTCGCGTGCCCTTGGAATTCACCACACGGCACTAATCGAAAGGGATTAGTCGCACGCGAAAAAGGTTCACCTTGCGAAAAGTTTGTTGAAGTAACACAAAATAACAAAATCGAGTTTTGCTCGCGCCATCTCCCCCACATTAATTTGTGAGGTCCCGCTTTTGTTGTTTCTACAGCGGTCGCTAGCTGTTTGTCTCTGTACCAGTGTTGTCAAGAGGAAAAAAAACAGAAAAAAAGAGGGCTGTAGATTTTCAGGTGACTTGAAAATTCATTCATTAACTCGTTTTTATCATGCCAACATTTGACAGCCATAATATTAATGGCATTTTATAATATTTACTATTTCAAAAATATAATAAAAGAAATTGTTTATAGGGCCTTCGAAAGCAATTCGCTTTCAAATGTGATGCAGCATGTAAATATTACTCTGAGATGTACCACGGGAAGATGTTCAAAACTGCATCTGCCGGGGACAGATTGGGTAGCGAAATATAGCGGCTTTGCCCCAGTGCACCTTGGCGCTTCTTCCTCGCTGGAGCTCGTTGCGACTAAAAAAGCGGCGCGAAAGCTATTGTAGCAAACGCGTACCATTCGTCCCCGTCAAGTCTCGATCGGGGGACGAGTCGTCGCAGAAGCGGAAAAGCCGACTAAAAGCAGCCTAATCTTGCGAATGGGACCAATTTTCACGTCCTTGAATTTTCACGCGTTGAATTAGATTTGTGTAGATTTTTAAATGCTGGCAGCGTTAAAATGGCTTCGAACCTTTCATGCTCGTCGCTAGTTCACCTACGGCGAGAGGGGAAATGTTGTTACTCCCGTCGTTTACCCGCGTTTTCTCAAAGCCTGATTACCTCTGTAAAATCGGACCAAAGAACTGTTGCTATTGCCACTTTTCACCAATTCCGCACAAGCGAAAAAAGTTGTTAATAAAAAACACGATCCTGGCCAGCATCCTAGTGAATGCTTAAATCGTAAGAAATTAAACATTGTAATTAAAAAAACAAGAATGTATTTACTAGCCGGCAAGGTTCGCTCCACTGTTACACATCCGTAATTTTCTTTAGTTTTCAGTCTCACCGCATGTTAAACAGCGGTCTCTTAATCAGTCCTGAGAGCAGAAACTTGGCTGTTGAGTGTCCAGCGCTGCATTAAAATACAATAAAATAAATTGTTTATTGGGGCCTTCGAAATCAGTTCGCATTGAAACGTCAACAAGGGTGTAAATAATACTCCGGGACGTACTGCGGGCCGCTTTTGCAAACCGCGTCTGCCGGGGCGATATCGCGTAGGGAGATAGAGCGGCTTTGCTGCAGCACACCTTGCCATTTCTTTCTCCATGGAGCTCGTTGCGACTAAAAAAAAGGCGCCAAAGCTGTTGTAGCAAGCGCGTACCCTTCGTCCGCGTCAAGTCTCTATCGGGGCACGAGTCGTCGCAAAAGTGTAGCGCGGAAAAGCCGACTTAAAGCAGCCTAATCTTGCGAATGGGACCAATTTTCAGGTCCTTTTAATATTTCTTCAAGCGTTGAATTAGATTTGCGTAATTTTTAAACGCTTGCAGCAATAAAATGGCATCGAACCTTTCATGCTCGTCGCTAGTTCACGTAAGTCGAGAGGGGAAATTTTGTTACTCCCGTCGTTTACCCGCGTTTTCTCAAAGCCTGTTTACTACTAAAATCGGACCACAAGTCGCCTAGTGTGGGAGGAGAACTGTGAAGGGAGTAGAACTGCCTCTAGACACACACACACGCAGAGAGAAAAAGCATTTTCACTGTATACAAGAAGTGTTGCGACTCCCACTTTTCACCAATTCCGCACAAACAAATAAAGTTGTTAAAAAAAATACGGCCCTGGCCAGCATTCTAGTAAATGCGAAAATCGTAAGAAATTTAGCATTGGAATTAAAAAACACGAAATTATTTACAAGCCGGCAAGGTTCACCCCACCGTTACACATCCGTAATTTTCTTAAGTTTCCAGTCTCACCGAATGTTAAGCAGCGATCGTTTAATTAGTCCTCAGAGCAGAAACTCGGCTGTTGAGTGTCCAGCGCTGCGTAAAAATACAATAAAAGAAATTGTTTATTAGGCCTTCGAAATCAATTCGCATTGAAACGTCAAGAAGGGTGTAAATAATACTCTGGGACGTACTGCGGGCCGCTTTTCCAAACCGCGTCTGCCGGGGCGATATCGCGTAGGGAGATAGAGCGGCTTTGCCGCAGCACACCTTGCAATTTCTTTCTCCATGGAGCTCGTTGCGATTTAAAAAAGGCGCCAGAGCTGTTGTAGCAAACGCGTACCATTCGTCCGCGTCAAGTCTCCATCGGGGGACGAGTCGTCGCAAAAGTGTAGCGCGGAAAAGCCGACTTAAAGCAGCCTAATCTTGCGAATGCGACCAATTTTCACGCCCTTTTAATATTTCTTCACGCGTTGAATTAGATTTGCGTAATTTTTAAACGCTTGCAGAATTAAAATGGCATCGAACCTTTCATGCTCGTCATTAGTTCACGTACGGCGAGAGGGGAAATTTTGTTACTCCCGTCGTTTACCCGCGTTTTCTCAAAGCCTGTTTACTACTGAAATCGGACCACAAGTCGCCTAGTGCGGGAAGAGAACTGTGAAGGGAGTAGAACTGCCTCTCGACACACACACACACACACACACACGCCGAGAGAAAAAGCATTTTCACTATATACAAGAACTGTTGCGATTGCCACTTTTCACCAATTCCGCACAAACGAATAAAGATGTTAAAAAAAATACGGCCCTGGCCAGCATCCTAGTAAATGCGTAAATCGTAAGAAATTTAGCATTGGAATTAAAAACACGAATTTATTTACAAGCCGGCAAGGCTCACTCCACAGTTACACATCCGTAATCTTCTTAAGTTCCCAGTCTCACCGCATGTTAAACAGCGGTCGCTTAATTAGTCCTCAGAGCAGAAACTTGGCTGTTGAGTGTCCAGCGATGCGTAAAAATACAATGAAGGAAATTGTTTATAGGGGATATCGAAATCAATTCGCATTGAAACGTCAAGAAGGGTGTAAATAATACTCTGGGACGAACTGCGGGCCGCTTTTCCAAACCGCGTCTGCCGGGGCGATATCGCGTAGGGAGATAGAGCGGCTTTGCCGCAGCACACCTTGCCATTTGTTTCTCCATGGAGCTCGTTGCGACTAAAAAAGGGGCGCGAAAGCTTTTGTAGCAAACGCGTACCATTCGTCCGCGTCAAGTCTCTATCGGGGACGAATTTTGGGACCAAAAGGGACCAATTTTCACGTCCTTTCAATATTTCTTCACGTGCTGAATTAGATTTGTGTAGATTTTTAAATGCTTTCTGCATTAAAATGGCATCGAACCCTTCATGCTGGTCGCTAGTTCACGTCGCTAGTTTACCCGCGTTTTCTCAAAACCTCTGAAATCGGACCACAAGAGAACTGTGAAGGGCGTCTGCAAGGGCGATATCGCGTAGGGAGATAGAGCGGCTTCGCCGCAGCTCAGTTTTTGCATGGAGCTCGTTGCGCGTAAAGAAGTGGTGCGAAAACTTATGCAACAAATGCACCGCGATCATGATGTAAAACAGCGGTCCTGACAGAGAAACTAGGTTGAAATGGGAGAAATTGTTTATTTGAGCCTTCGAAATCAATTTGCCCCGAAAAGGCAAGAAGGGTGTAAATAATACTCAGCCGGTTGCTTTCCTAAACCGCGTCTGCCGGGGCGATACCGCGTAGGGAGATAGAACGTTTTTGCCGTTTTTTTTTCTTCCTGGAGCTCGTTTCGCCTAAAGAAGTGTTGTAACAAAGGCGCGTCCGCGCGACGTCTTGATCGAGGGACGAGTCGTCGCCAAAGCTTAGCGCGGGAAAGCCGCTAATGGAAGCGAACTGCTTCCTTTAGCGATGCGTAAATTTTTAAGTGCTTTCAGCGAATTGAATATTGCAATATTGCAGGCAACATTTGCAATATTGCAACATTCGTAGTGCTGCCTCAAGTTTCTCGCGGTTTCTCGCAGACCACTAGCAGTAGCAGCTGCTGAAGGGAGTGCTGAAGGGAGTGAAGTGAGTAGAACTGCCTCCCGACGCACGCACACGCACACACACACAAAAAAAAGAAAACTTTTTTTTATGCAATAAAACTGGAGAAAGCGCCACACGGCCACTTTTGTGAGTAAACTTTGCGCCAGTGTAAGTAGAAAAAGCTCGAGAGGACTTTACAAAAAAAAGAAAAGTAAATCTTACTAAGGTATTGTCGCATTACCTCTGGGAAACCGCGGTGAAGGGGGTTTAGAAAATCTGCAAACTTCGGAAATGCGAAAGAAAAAGAAAACGGCGATTCGGATGTATCGCTGAACAAATCGGGTTTTGTGCACTTTGCACAAAACCCGATTTCTTTCTTTTGTTTTCTTGTGTGTGCGCTAAAAGATGGTCATTCTTGTAAAAAAAATGGTATTTTTTTTTCTCTTGCGTGCGACACGTTTGTATGCGGCATGAGAGAGAGAAAAAAAGTGCCCTTTCGCAGCTGCGTCTGCCTTGTCTGCGTGGAACAACGGTGGCTTTGCCGCATTACTCCTCCTACCGGAGCGCCTCGTACGTTCATAAAAGCGGTGTGAAACTGCATGCGCGCAAGAGCGATTCAAGCTTGCTGCGAGCCGTCCGGTTTTTGTAAAGTTGGCTTCGTCATGAAGGCAAGATAAGGAATTGAAGAAAAAAAAAAGAATCTCGTGCGTGCGTGGATTTAGAACCTTAAAAGTGGAAACTTGAAAAATCGCCATCATGTTTTGCGGCACTAAGAATAATAATAATAATAATAATAATAAAAAATAAAAGTAGATTGCTCGCGCGCCGGAGTTAACTTGAAACCTGAGCGCATCTCCGAGCGCCGTCCGCAAAAAGTAGAAATAATCTGCTCGTCTGCCGGGGCGAGAAACCGCGTCTGCCGGGCCGACAAAGTCCTGAGCGCATTTTTTCCATCTGCGAGCGTTCTTACTACGCGAAAAGTAAAAGAAGCGGCTCGTCTGCCAGGGCGAGGGCCCCAAATGCCTCGAGCGCTAAAAATCCGCGAGGGGACCCGCTCGCTAAGGACAGAAAAAAAAATTGCGACTATTAAGCCAAGGGCGCTGGAAACCACGGAAAATTGCGGAAACCGCGTCTGCCGGGCGAGGGCCCCCAACGCCTCGAGCGCAAAAAAATGCGCTCGCTAAGGACAGAAAAAAAAAAGAAAAACGGAAGGAAACCAGTTGTGGAAAGTGGTCAAAAACCGCGTCTGCAGGGGCGAGAAAAACCGCGCAACGCCTCAAGCGCTGAAAATCTGCTCCCTAAGGAAAGAAAAAAAAAGAAAAAAAAATTGGCGAGGGCGCTGGACGGAAACCAGTTCGAGTTCAGTTGCGAAAACTGCGGTGGTCAAAAACCGCGTCTGCCGCGGCCCCCAACGCCTCGAGCGCAAAAATATCCGCTCTCTAACGACAGAAAAAAAAGAACAAAAAATTGGCGAGGGCGCTGGAAAATTGCGGTGGTCGAAAACCGCGTCTGCCGGGGCGAGAAAAAAGTAAAAACAAAGAAAAAAAAAGAAAAGAAAAATGAAAAAAATTGGCTTAAGCCAAGGAAGGAAACCAGCTGTGAAAATTGCGGTGGTGGAAAAGCGCGTCTGCCGGGGCGAGAAAAAAGAAAAAACAAAATAAAAAAATAAAAAAAAATTGGCGACTCTTAAGCCAAGGAAGGAAACCAGTTCGAGTTCAGCTGTGAAAATTGCGGTGGTGGAAAACCGCGTCTGCCGGGGCGAGAAAAAAGAAAAAACAAAGAAAAAAAAACAATTGGCGACTTTTAAGCCAAGGAAGGAAACCAGTTCGAGTTCAGCTGTGAAAATTGCGGTGGTGGAAAACCGCGTCTGCCGGGGCGAGAAAAACCCCGTCTGCCGGGGCGAGAAAAAAGAAAAAACAAAGAAAAAAAAATGAAAAAAAAATTGGCGACTCTTAAGCCAAGGAAGGAAACCAGTTCGAGTTCAGCTGTGAAAATTGCGGTGGTGGAAAACCGTGTCTGCCGGGGCGAGAAAAAGAAAAAACAAAGAAAAAAATGAAAAAAAAAAGAAAAAGATTGGCCACTCTTAAGCCAAAATTGCGGTGGTCAAAAACCGCGTCTGCCGGGGCGAGAAAAAAAAACTATTCTCCCCTTTGGCGGGCCGCGGAAAAATTTGCCAAAGCCCGCGGCCCCGCAAGCAGGCGCGA
>NC_139344.1:490232748-490277748 GCF_055883805.1 Amblyomma maculatum | reverse complement strand
GTAAGATGGAGCTAATAAATTTAACAAGCCGAATCAACCACGCACAGTTTCTTTTGGAATCTAGCCAATTACGCCAAACTCTTGCTTCATGGTTAGGAGGAGCCGGCGGGTTTAAATTTTGACGATGTGTTGATGTTAATGAACGTGACGTGAGATAATGAATGACGTCGCCCTCTGGGGCACCGCAAGGGCACTGTGACGATGGTGAAAGACCGAACCGATGAAGGTAATGAGGGAATCGGCCATGACCAGTAGTGAGATGAATAATTGGCTTCACAGGAGGAAACGAGGTGGGCAAATTATACGTGTCCGGAATGAAATTAAATATTCCGGTCACCTCGTTATTTTCCTTCCACCATGTTACCCATCTCGCTGCAACGACCCGGCGGAATTCGGCACGGACCACAGTTTTGGAAGCTAATGCCAATCTGGTCCGGCTCGACCTGTGAGCTCGCGACGCAACAATGTCCGCGAGCTCATTGCCTAGCACGCCTGCATGTGCAGGAACGTGATAGAGTCTGATCGGCCTCCGTGTGATAATAGATTTAAGCAATCGCTTGATTTCGTAAATTTTGGTATTTAATGTTTTTGGTGCGGCTAGAGCTGCAAGAATCGACAAAGAATCTGTGTAACTATACACAGGTGTCGATCCCTGCAGACCCTGTATATAGCCGAGGCATTCCTCAAACGCTATTTGTTCCACGCCGTATGCACCAGTTGCTCCTTCCACCCTGAAGCGGCCTACAGATGATATTCGGCCTGCTGGTGACATAACGACATACGCCGCTCCGGCCGAGACAGAGGTAAATGCGCCATCCGTATAGACACGGTAAACGGGCGACGACGCCGACGCCCGCGCCGCCTCCACGTCCAATCGGACGTACGCAAACGAAGCTACCTCTGCCGGGTGTTCGAGAGAGTCGTCGAAAGGTCTCGCAACTTCCGATGCGCGGTATGTATTTCGTCCAAATGTGACTTCAGATCGCTGCGTAAATAGCGCGAACTCCGCGTTGAATCTGTCTAGATCCAAAGCGAGTGACGGCGCGTGCAGCAGAATTTGAAGCGCCCTGGTGCTCGTTGTAGAATAAGCTCCCGTGAGTGCCAATAAAGGAGCACGCTGCACTGAGAGCAGCCGAGCACGCAGTCCCGAATGGGGCGATTCCGTCCACCAAACGGGTGACGCATATGCAAGAGAAGGAAGAACGACCTGGCGGTAAAGGGCTCTTCGTTGATCCGGTGCCGGTGTACCGCTGAGCCGCATGAAAGTGTTGAGGCGCGCGTCAAGCATCTCAGCCTTCTCCTTGAGCATGTCGCCATGAGGTATGAAGGAGAGAGTGCGATCGAAGACCACACCGAGGATTCTTACGGACGGCTTGAATTGTAATCTTATGCCGTCCAGCCTTACGGTGGGAAGTGTGCGCCCCATTCCACCCCTGGGGGGAGCAATAAGGACGCACACTGTCTTCTCTCGTGAGATGTTAACTCTCGCCTCCTCCGCCCATGTCGCAACTCTGGCGAGAGCATTCTCCGCCAATTGCGTCAACAGCTTTCTTTCGGATGCAGGCACAAGGATGACGACGTCATCCGCATACGCCTGCACCGATACACCCTCTGGCATGGGCAACTTGAGCAGACCGCGCACGACTATATTCCACAGAAGTGGCGACAGTGGGGAACCCTGTGGGCTGCCCAAGGTGGGACGCGCGACCGCGTCTCCCGCCTTTGAGCGGAATACCACCTCTCGGTCCGATAGAAAGGACCGCAGCAGTGCACAGAGGTTCCTCGGACACCCCCAGTCACCGAGCAAAGCCAGGACCAAGGGGTGCCACACACTGTCAAATGCGCCACGGAAATCTATGGATATAAGAAGTGCGTATTGGCCGCTATTCCTTATATCTCGTAATTTGGAGACGAACGCGTGTAGAGCCTGTACGGCTCCGCGCTGTCTGGTAAATCCGAATTGGTTAGAATGTAGTAATTTGCATCGCGATAGAAAGTGGTACAAGCGCCCGTACAACAGACGCTCTAACACCTTGCCGAAAGTTGAATTCATTACTATTGGCCGATAAGAAGTGGTCATCTCAAGAGGGCGACCTGGCTTAGGCAAGAAAATTATGCGTCCCTTTCGCCAGGCCACGGGGAAATGGCCAAGCTTGAGGGAAGCGTTAAATATAAATAGGTAGAAATTCGGGTGACGCTCCCAGAGTTTGCGTACCATACGCGGCGTTATCCCGTCTAGACCCGACGCCGTTCCCGGCACGACGCAGGACACCGCCATGCCCACTTCGTCGTGCGTGAATGGGGCGTCGTCCGGTCCTCCGAGGGACGGGGACGCCGCAGCGATACGTATCCGTCTGTGAGCGTCACTATCGTTTTCGTTTGAATCCGATGCGACCTGACCGTCCAACAACGTCTGTGCTGTTTCCAGCACAGACGATGTCATAGTGCCGTCAGGCCGCTCCACCGAAGGAAGAATAATGGGTGCTGTGTAATTTTTGAAAGCTAATTTATACGGGCGCCCGAATATGCCTGATTGTAAGGATCGTCTGGCCAATTCGCGGAGGAACGAATTACGGGCTTCCGATACTTTTGAACGAAAGTTTGCCAATTCGGTGTAATAAATGTCACCGTAAAATTTTCGCATTTCCAGATCATGTGTTCTTTGGTAGCGCCTTCTCATGGCGCGCACCCTGGAGCGCTCGACGGTCAGATCGCTGGTCCACCACTGTTTCGAATTGTCCATTGTATGTCGAGATTCCTGACGGGTGGTTGATAAATTCCGTTTTCTAAAGTGATCGAATAAAGATTGAAATTTTTGAAGGATTAAATCTAATGCTGCCGATGAAGCCAAATTTGCCCCTACAACGGCATCCATGAATCGTGTGGCAGAGAGTGAATGTATTAATCGTGTTGTGTCTTTGTATGTTAATCGATGCTCTTTTACATGCAGTGATTGGCCGAATCGGATTTCAATGTGTTTATGTTCCGAAAATGTTCTGGTATCTGTGACTGTCCATGTGTAACCTGCCCTAACCAATGTGGGTGTATCTAGTGAAATATCTATCCAGCTGTCTGTGTATGGTGTTGTATAAGTTGGATGGGAAGACGGATCATTCAATATTCTTAGTCCGGAACTCATTGCGAAGCTTAGGAATTCTCCGCCCCTCGCATCGCAGAGTTCCGGACCCCATGCGGTGTGCTTTGCGTTGAAATCGCCAGCGACCACCGCAGGTGTCCCCTCCGTTGTGATGAGTGATTGTCGTATGTCGTTCAGGGTAGGTGTCATTGGAGTGTGAGGTGGAGCGTATGCTGATATCAGTGTAAATGATGCCGTTGTTGACGAGCAAGTGATGATGTTACGCGAGAAGAGATGAACGATGGGAAGATGTCGAAACGATTTGTGGCAACGACGATGGCTGTTCTGGGAGCAGACGGCGCCTTGAAGACTAAGTAATTTTCCGGAATGCCCGGAATGTCGCTTCCCCTCGTGTAGGGATCCGAGAGAAGTGCGAAATCGAAATTAGCCTCTCGGATTCTGTCTAATAAGATTGGAATTGAGTTTTTGCAGTGATCTAAATTTGCTTGGATAATAGAGAAAGAAATTTGGGACGTCATGTTAAACGTTTGAGGCCGAATGGGAATTTGGGAAACATGTTACAAATTTGCAATTTGAAACCTATCCGATCAATTGTTAAAAGGTAGGGACACGAGGGGAAACGACACTTTCCGATACCTAAATCGTGTATCTGTGTTGTGATGGAGAAAAAATAAAAGTAACAATTAAAAATAACGAGGAGGAAAAAGTAACGAATGAAAGATGAATATGAGATGTAGAACACAGATACACGTTTCAGGGCTAGTACCTGGCCACTCATACTGTGATATTTGTTTGCGGTTATTGTATTTCCGATTGAAAAAATTTGGAGAAAAATAAAGGATTTTAAGATAGGTATAGAAAGAATAAATAATTAATCGAATATAGAATGTGGCCAGGAATGTTCTTTTGAAAGAGTGAAGAAATTTTCTGGTTAGTTCAACAAGGCACCATCTGTGTGCGTGATTAAGGAGTCTAACTCCGGACGCACCGCCGAATGCATACCTCCTGACAGAGGAGCAGGGGAGCCGCGCAAAAGTAAAATCTAATGAGCAGCGAGCTGAGAGTTGTTTGATAGACGAAAGCAGGAAGGACAGAAATTGAGCGCTCAATACTTTAATAATAAGAAAAGGTAAGGCTGAAGAAAAATTAATTTGAATAAATAAACTTGCGTATTTTGAGATATAAAAAAGGCAAGAATGAGAAAAAGGAATGTGAGCGCTCAAGTGTGAGTAGGCGTTTAGAAGACGAAGAGGAAGAGATAAAATAGAAATAAAAATAAAGGTCACTGCTGAAAAAGTACGTAGAAGAAGGAACGTGATTAAAGAGGGAAATCCGCGCCAGAAAGGAAAGGCGCGGAGACTGGTAGAAAGAAAAAGAAGACGCGCGCCCCCCGCTCCCCCGCCCACGAAGGCACTTTTTTAAGTTGTGACATATTAAGTCCTTTGGCGCATGCGCGCCAATTTTGCTGCCAGTATTGGGCACTCTCTGGAGCCGGCTCTGTGCGGCGCACCTTCGCGCCCAGCGCGGCGGCACACCGGCAACGCGACCGATGCTCCGCCGTCTGCTGCGGTGCAGTCAGAAACCGCGTGGGGCCCCGCGCACCTTGTGCAAGTCGGGGCGCCCGCATCCGCAGCCGAGCGGCAATTTCGTCGAGAGTGCCCATACATAGCACAGTGCGTACACATGGGCACGTGTAGGTCCTCCGCCACCTGTGCAGAGGACCAGCCCACGGTCATCCTTCCCTTTGCTATGACCCTCGCGAATGCGTCCGGAGCCAAAGCTATTACGTGAGTTTTGGTTCCATCTCTTGCTTTGAAAGTATATCTCCTCGTGGTTGATTCGGCATTAAGCTGTAAATCTGGATTTTTTGAGATGTTCTGTACCAGTGCGTCGTCACTCACGTCAGGGTCGACCCCCCCAAATCCTGATGTGTGGCCGTCTACGCTCGGCCACTCTTATTTTCATCGTTGTTTTCGTGACCTCATTTCTTTCTATGGCCACACGCAGGTTTTCTACCGTTGCTCTTTCTCGGGCAAGGACAGTTACTCCGTTTGGTGTTGGTTTTAACACGACTGGGCCAATGCCCTCGTCCTCGGGTACTATGTTGCTTTTTAATGCCTTAATGACTTCGGTCGCGGGTGTATTAGGAGTTGTCGCAGAAATAAATGCGACGTGGTTGTTTACTTGCCGATCGATGTTTTGGCCGCGGTGAATGTCTGACGCTGGAATCGCAGTAGGTGTCTGGGATTGGTGGTCCCCTCGGGTCGACCGCAAGACGTCCGCGAAGGACTGCGGCGCAGCGGACACCGTCGCCGCACGAAGCCGCTCCTCCGCCACCAATGCGCGAGCGCGGGCCTTGGAGGACTCCCTCCTCTCCGCGGCCCACATCTCGCGCAGGACCTCGGCGCGACCCCTCGCGTCCGACGCCAACGCATTGTATTCGGCGCAGCAGGCGACCACTGCACCGAACAGCTGGGCGATCGACGATCGGAGCGCGAGGGCCAGCTTATTTTCTGGCGCGTTGATGATCCGCGTCAGTTCGTCCTGCAACTTGGCCACGCCGTCGAAGGACGGCATGGCCACGAACCCGAGGTTGAGACGCTCCGCCGCCAGAACCTCCGTCGCGGAACTGTCCTCGACGGCACCAGGCGACGCAGACTGTGTTGCCCCCGCAGCGTCGTCTGCACGCGGCGAGGGAGCGCCCGCCGATGGCTCACCGCATGGTCAGTCGCTCGTCCCCGGCGGTCGATCCTCGTAGTCGCCCCGCGGCGACGCCGCGGCACTGCCCGGGGGGTCCGGGACGCTCGCCATGAGAGCGTCCCCGCCGTCCGAGAAAGGGGACGTCGATGCTCGGGACGCCGCAGGTCGGGCCGACGAAGTGCTCGAAGCACTCGGCGATACCGCGTGCACCGCCGCGACGTTTTCGCCAGATGTTGTGGGCGAGGCGGCCGCGGGCGGTTTCTTCGCCGGCATGAGCGTGGGTTAATACACCGGGAGGCGTACCGGCATGTAGCGTCAATGTAGAGGGGCGGGTAAGCTTAAATAGGCCCACCTTCGCCCCTCGTAGGAGAACTCCTGGCCGCACAGAAAACGGGCCAAAAAAGGCCGGCGGGCCGCCAAGGCCGCAGCGAGGACCGTTTCCGCAACCGGGAGCGCAGCGTTCAGGTGCGCTAAAAGCGCACCCGCACGATGGGCCCGAAGGCCTCGGTCCCGTGCCTGTGTTCGATCGCTGCTTGCCCGCAGGCTATCTTTTTTCATTATTGAGCCTTTTCTATCCAGGTACCACTGCTTCTGGACCTTGTTGCGGTTCCCGCCGGCGCCCTTTGCGGCGTCCGGCGGTTTTTGAGCTGCGCCAGGACTTTGCCTGCGACGGGCCGTGCTTCCCGGCGCTCGATCATCGGGACCGAGGCCTTCGGGCCCATCGTGCGGGTGCGCTTTTAGCGCACCTGAACGCTGCGCTCCCGGTTGCGGGAGCGGTCCTCGCTGCCGGCCTTGGCGGCCCGCCGGCCTTTTTTGGCCCGTTTTCTGTGCGGCCAGGAGTTCTCCTACGAGGGGCGAAGGTGGGCCTATTTAGGCTTACCCGCCCCTCTACATTGACGCTACACGCCGGTAAGCCTCCCGGTGTATTAACCCACGCTCATGCCGGCGAAGAAACCGCCCGCGGCCGCCTCGCCCACAACATCTGGCGAAAACGTCGCGGCGGTGCACGCGGTATCGCCGAGTGCTTCGAGCACTTTGTTGGCCCGACCTGCGGCGTCCCGAGCATCGGCGTCCCCTTTCTCGGACGGCGGGGACGCTCTCATGGCGAGCGTACGGACCCCCCGGGCAGTGCCGCGGGGTCGCCGCGGGGCGACTACGAGGATCGACCGCCGCGGACGAGCGACCGACCATGCGGTGAGCCATCGGCGGGCGCTCCCTCGCCGCGTGCAGACGACGCTGCGGGGGCAACACAGTCTGCGTCGCCTGGTGCCGTCGAGGACAGTTCTGCGACGGAGGTTCCGGCGGCGGAGCATCTCAACCTCGGGTTCGTGGCCATGCCGTCCTTCGACCGCGTGGCCAAGTTGCAGGACAAACTGACGCGGATCATCAACGCGCCAGAAAATAAGCTGGCCCTCGCGCTCCGATCGTCGATCGCCCAGCTGTTCGGTGCAGTGGTCGCCTGCTGCGCCGAATACAAGGCGTTGGCGTCGGACGCGAGGGGTCGCGCCGAGGTCGTGCGCGAGATGTGGGCCGCGGAGAGGAGGGAGTCCTCCGAGGCCCGCGCTCGCGCATTGGTGGCGGAGGAGCGGCTTCGTGCGGCGATGGTGTCCGCTGCGCCGCAGTCCTTCGCGGACGTCTTGCGGTCGACCCGAGGGGACCACCAATCCCAGACACCTACTGCGATTCCAGCGTCAGACATTCACCGCGGCCAAAACATCGATCGGCAAGTAAACAACCACGTCGCATTTATTTCTGCGACAACTCCTAATACACCCGCGACCGAAGTCATTGAGGCATTAAAAAGCAACATAGTACCCGAGGACGAGGGCATTGGCCCAGTCGTGTTAAAACCAACACCAAACGGAGTAACTGTCCTTGCCCGAGAAAGAGCAATGGTAGAAAACCTGCGTGTGGCCATAGAAAGAAATGAGGTCACGAAAACAACGATGAAAATAAGAGTGGCCGAGCGTAGACGGCCACACATCAGGATTTGGGGGGTCGACCCTGACGTGAGTGACGACGCACTGGTACAGAACATTATCTCAAAAAATCCAGATTTACAGCTTAATGCCGAATCAACCACGAGGAGATATACTTTCAAAGCAAGAGATGGAACCAAAACTCACGTAATAGCTTTGGCTCCGGACGCATTCGCGAGGGTCATAGCAAAGGGAAGGATGACCGTGGGCTGGTCCTCTGCACAGGTGGCGGAGGACCTACACGTGCCCATGTGTACGCACTGTGCTATGTATGGGCACTCTCGACGAAATTGCCGCTCGGCTGCGGATGCGGGCGCCCCGACTTGCACAAGGTGCGCGGGGCCCCACGCGGTTTCTGACTGCACCGCAGCAGACGGCGGAGCATCGGTCGCGTGCGCGGTGTGCCGCCGCGCTGGGCGCGAAGGTGCGCCGCATAGAGCCGGCTCCAGAGAGTGCCCAATACTGGCAGCAAGATTGGCGCGCATGCGCCAAAGGACTTAATATGTCACAACTTAAAAAAGTGCCTTCGTGGCCGGGGGAGCGGGGGGCGCGCGTCTTCTTTTTCTTTCTACCAGTCTCCGCGCCTTTCCTTTCTGGCGCGGATTTCCCTCTTTAATCACGTTCCTTCTTCTACGTACTTTTTCAGCAGTGAGCTTCTTTATTTTTATTTCTATTTTATCTCTTCCTCTTCGTCTTCTAAACGCCTACTCATACTTGAGCGCTCCTTTTTCTCATTCTTGCCTTTTTTATATCTCAAAATACGCAAGTTTATTTATTCAAATTAATTTTTCTTCAGCCTTACCTTTTCTTATTATTAAAGTATTGAGCGCTCAATTTCTGTCCTTCCTGCTTTCGTCTATCAAACAACTCTCAGCTCGCTGCTCATTAGATTTTACTTTTGCGCGGCTCCCCTGCTCCTCTGTCAGGAGGTATGCATTCGGCGGTGCGTCCGGAGTTAGACTCCTTAATCACGCACACAGATGGTGCCTTGTTGAACTAACCAGAAAATTTCTTCACTCTTTCAAAAGAACATTCCTGGCCACATTCTATATTCGATTAATTATTTTTTCTTTCTATACCTATCTTAAAATCCTTTATTTTTCTCTAAATTTTTCATTCGGAAATACAATAACCGCAAACAAATATCACAGTATGAGTGGACAGGTACTAGCCCTGAAACGTGTATCTGTGTTCTACATCTCATATTCATCTTTCATTCGTTACTTTTTCCTCCTCATTATTTTTAATTGTTACTTTTATTTTTTCTCCATCACAACACAGATACACGATTTAGGTATCGGAAAGTGTCGTTTCCCCTCGTGTCCCTACCTTTTAACAATTGATCGGATAGTTTTCAAATTGCAAATTTGTAACATGTTTCCCAAATTCCCATTCGGCCTCAAACGTTTAACATGATGTCCCAAATTTCTTTCTCTATTATCCAAGCAAATTTAGATCACTGCAAAAACTCAATTCCAATCTTATTAGACAGAACCCGAGAGGCTAATTTCGATTTCGCACTTCTCTCGGATCCCTACACGAGGGGAAGCGACATTCCGGGCATTCCGGAAAATTACTTAGTCTTCAAGGCGCCGTCTGCTCCCAGAACAGCCATCGTCGTTGCCACAAATCGTTTCGACATCTTCCCATCGTTCATCTCTTCTCGCGTGACATCGATCACTTGCTCGTCAACAACGGCATCATTTACACTCATATCAGCATACGCTCCACCTCACACTCCAATGACACCTACCCTGAACGACATACGACAATCACTCATCACAACGGAGGGGACACCTGCGGTGGTCGCTGGCGATTTCAACTCAAAGCACACCGCATGGGGTCCGGAACTCTGCGATGCGAGGGGCGGAGAGTTCCTAAGCTTCGCAATGAGTTCCGGACTAATATTATTGAACGATCCGTCTTCCCCTCCAACTTATACAACACCATACAGAGACAGCTGGATAGGTATTTCACTAGCTACACCCACATTGGTTAGGGCAGGTTACACATGGACAGTCACAGATACCAGAACATTTTCGGAACATAAACACATTGAAATCCGATTCGGCCAATCACCGCATGTAAAAGAGCGTCGATTAACATACAGAGACACAACAAGATTAATACATTCACTCTCTGCCACACGATTCATGGATGCCGTTGTAGGGGCAAATTTGGCTTCATCGGCAGCATTAGATTTAATTATTCAAAAATTTCAATCTTTATTCGACCACTTTAGAAAACGAAATTTATCAACCACCCGTCAGGATTCTCGACATTCAATGGACAATTCGAAACAGTGGTGGACCAGCGATCTGACCGTCGAGCGCTCCAGGGTGCGCGCCATGAGAAGGCGCTACCAAAGAACACGTGATCTGGAAATGCGAAAATTTTACGGTGACATTTATTACACCGCATTGGCAAACTTTCGTTCAAAAGTATCGGACGCCCGTAATTCGTTCCTCCGCGAATTGGCCAGACGATCCTTACAATCAGGCATATTCGGGCGCCCGTATAAATTAGCTTTCAAAAAATACACAGCACCCATTATTCTTCCTTCGGTGGAGCGGCCTGACGGCACTATGACATCGTCTGTGCTGGAAACAGCACAGACGTTGTTGGACTGTCAGGTCGCATCGGATTCAAACGAAAACGGTAGCGACGCTCACAGACGGATACGTATCGCTGCGGCGTCCCCGTCCCTCGGAGGACCGGACGACGCCCCATTCACGCACGACGAAGTGGGC
Source organism: Amblyomma maculatum (assembly GCF_055883805.1). Lineage (NCBI taxonomy): Eukaryota > Metazoa > Arthropoda > Arachnida > Ixodida > Ixodidae > Amblyomma > Amblyomma maculatum. The sequence goes on along the minus strand of NC_139344.1, from coordinate 490,267,222 downwards.
ATGGCGGTGTCCCGCGTCGTGCCGGGAACGGCGTCGGGTCTGGACGGGATAACGCCGCGTATGGTACGCGAACCCTGGGAGCGTCACCCGAATTTCTACCTATTTATATTTAACGCTTCCCTCAAGCTTGGCCATTTTCCTGTGGCCTGGCGAAAGGGACGCATAATTTTCTTGCCTAAGCCAGGTCGCCCTCCGGAGATGACCACTTCTTATCGGCCAATAGTAATGAATTCAACTTTCGGCAAGGTGTTAGAGCATCTGTTGTACGGGCGCTTGTACCACTTTCTATCGCGATGCAAATTACTACATTCTAACCAATTCGGATTTACCAGACAGCGCGGAGCTGTACAGGCTCTACACGCGCTCGTCTCCAAATTACGAGATATAAGGAATAGCGGCCAATACGCACTTCTTATATCCATAGATTTCCGTGGCGCATTTGACAGTGTGTGGCACCCCTTGGTCCTGGCTTCGCTCGGTGACTGGGGGTGTCCGACGAACCTCTGTGCACTGCTTCGGTCCTTTCTATCGGACCGAGAGGTGGTATTCCGCTCAAAGGCGGGAGACGCGGTCGCGCGTCCCACCTTGGGCTGCCCACAGGGTTCCCCACTGTCGCCACTTCTGTGGAATATAGTCGTGCGCGGTCTGCTCGAGTTGCCCATGCCAGAGGGTGTATCGGTGAAGGCGTATGCGGATGACGTCGTCATCCTTGTGCCTGCATCCGAAAGAAAGCTGTTGACGCAATTGGCGGAGAATGCTCTCGCCAGAGTTGCGACATGGGCGGAGGAGGCGAGAGTTAACATCTCACGAGAGAAGACAGTGTGCGTCCTTATTGCTCCCCCCAGGGGTGGAATGGGGCGCACACTTCCCACCGTAAGGCTGGACGGCATAAGATTACAATTCAAGCCGTCCGTAAGAATCCTCGGTGTGGTCTTCGATCACACTCTCTCCTTCATACCTTATGGCGACATGCTCAAGGAGAAGGCCGAGATGCTTGCCGCGCGCCTCAACACTTTCATGCGGCTCAGCGGTACACCGGCACCGGATCAACGAAGAGCCCTTTACCGCCAGGTCGTTCTTCCTTCTCTTGCATATGCGTCACAGGTGGACGAAATCGCCCCATTCGGGACTGCGTGCTCGGCTGCTCTCAGTGCAGCGTGCTCCTTTATTGGCACTCACGGGAGCTTATTCTACAACGAGCACCAGGGCGCTTCAAATTCTGCTGCACGCGCCGCCACTCGCTTTGGGTCTAGACAGATTCAACGCGGAGTGCGCGCTATATACGCAGCGATCTGAAGTCACATTTGGACGAAATACATACCGCGCATCGGAAGTGGCGAGACCTTTCGACGACTCTCTCGAACACCCGGCAGAGGTAGTTTCGTTTGCGTACGTCCGGTTGGACGTGGAGGCGGCGCGGGCGTCGGCGTCGTCGCCCGTTTACCATGTCTATACGGATGGCGCATTTACCTCTGTCTCGGCCGGAGCGGCGTACGTCGTTATGTCACCAGCAGGCCGAATAACATCTGTAGGCCGCTTCAGGGTGGAAGGAGCAACTGGTGCATACGGCGTGGAACAAATAGCGTTTGAGGAATGCCTCCGCTATATACAGGGTCTGCAGGGATCGACACCTGCGTATATTTACACAGATTCTTTGTCGATTCTTGCAGCTCTAGCCTCACCAAAAACATTAAATACCAAAATTTACGAAATCAAGCGATTGCTTAAAACTATTATCACACGGAGGCCGATCAGGCTCTATCACGTTCCAGCACATGCAGGCGTGCTAGGCAACGAGCTCGCGGACATTGTTGCGTCGCGAGCTCACAGGTCGAGCAGGACCAGATTGGCATTAGCTTCCAAAACTGTGGTCCGTGCCGAATTCCGCCGGGTCGTTGCAGCGAGATGGGCAACATGGTGGAAGGAAAATAACGAGGGAACCGGAATATTTAATTTCATTCCGGACACGTATAATTTGCCCACCTCGTTTCCTCCTGTGAAGCCAATTATTCATCTCACTACAGGTCATGGCCGATTCCCTCATTACCTTCATCGGTTCGGTCTTTCACCATCGTCACAGTGCCCTTGCGGTGCCCCAGAGGGCGACGTCATTCATTATCTCACGTCATGTTCATTAACATCAACACATCGTCAAAATTTAAACCCGCCGGCTCCTCCTAACCATGACGCAAGAGTTTGGCGTAATTGGCTAGATTCCAAAAGAAACTGTGCGTGGTTGATTCGGCTTGTTAAATTTATTAGCTCCATCTTACCAGATTTCAAACGCCAAAATTCAGTCAATTATTAGATTCGTATTTTTTAATTTTATTTTATTCCTCCATTTCTTTTATCTTGTTTCTTGTAACATCGCGAAATTCAGTCTTTCTTTCGGGGCCAATCAGGCCAAATGAGGTGAGCAGTTTTCTGCTCGCCCTGACAAGAATCAGTGAACTTGCGATTTAAATTTTGTAAATATTGTATATAGTGTATATATTTGTATAAAATGTACATTTGTAAATACTGTATATAGTGTATATATATGTATATAATGTACAGACACCCATTCTTTATATATATTTTGTATATAGACCTCTACATACTGAATGTACAAATTATATTAATGTACATACTACAACACCTCTCTGTACATTTATACAACTACTATTTTATGTTATCCTTCTTTTCTCTTCCTTCTGTGTTTCTCTTCCGTTGTGTTCTCTCTTCAATTTCTATTTACAGATCGCTCCGGACCTCCTCTTTCGAAAAGTTGCAGAAAATCATCCTTCCAACAACGCAAAATTTATTTGAAAATAAAATTAGCTGTTCTTTCTTGGGGTAGGGGGACGGGGTTGTCTTTGTATACCTTTATCACCCATGTTTCTAGTATATGTAACTAATATTCAAATTTGGCACCTTCAATGATTATTATCCCCCAGAAAATAAAATAGCTCTGCGAGGCTAGCCCACCCTCTGTGCTCGTTGAACCCTTCGGACACAGACGCGTTACCGTGCCCACTTTTATTTTTACAATTGGCTTTTTCCACCAAATTAACCCTTTGGCCGATTGGGCCCTATTCATTTATTTTTGATTGGTTTAAGCCTGATATAGCTTAGCTGGTGCAGGCTTTTTCTCATTCCGCTTTATTTTTTAATTTATTTTCCAACATTGTCAGGAATGAGACTTTGGATTGGGGCGGTAAATCTGTCAAACGGTAACGCAGGTGTCCTAAGGCGAGCTCAGCGAGGACAGAAACCTCGCGTAGAGCAAAAGGGCAAATGCCCTTTTGCTCTACGCCCTTTTGCCCCCGCTAGGGTGTGCCGCAGTGCCAGAAAGAAAAAAAGTAATTTTTGTAGGTGTACAGACAAAGAGTAGTAAGTCTCGGGGGGCAACGGGTAAAAAGTTATACGACGCGCCGGCACTCTTTCGAAGCTGCGAAAGAGTGCGGACGTGCCTGGCCGCTGCTCCTGCTGCTCAAGCTAGGCTCGCGCTCGGCTTCGATTGGCGCTTGCCCGCAGCCTATTTCTAGGCTGCGAGGCCTAATTCTTTTTCCCATCTTCTTGCAGACGCAGCTACCTGCCTGGTTTTTGGCTGCGCGCACAGTCCCGACGGCGGTTCCCGCCGGCTGTCCGCAAGGTCGCCCGGCGGTTTTTGAGCCGCTTTTTGACAACGCGGGACTTAGACTGCGCTGGCTACCGCCGGCACTTGAATGACGACACTCCATCGCCGGTCGGTCGGGCTGTTAGAGCGACTGACTGGCGCACTTTCCTGTTGAGGCGGCGACCTTCGCCCCCGGCCCTCACGGTCCGCTGGCGGAATTTTTCGCCGCATCCAGTGACATTTTCTCTTGTGCTGCGCCGGCTGCCGCTAGGCCTTTTCGGGCTCAGCCGTGCGCAGCCTCTGGTCATATTTCACCCTCCCCAAGGTGATGCCGGTGAAGAAACCATCGACGTCAGCCTCGCAGTCATCGGAGGAGACGAGGGCGACGCATTCCGTGTCGCCTTCCAATTCTCCTCCGTCGCGGGGGCCCGCTACGCCTGCCCGGAGTCCTGGCTCGGCGTTCTCGGACGGCGGCGATACGGTCATCGCCGCGGTCGCGGAACGGCAGCCGCCCGCTTCGCCGCGGGCCGGCGCCGAGTCCCGCGAATCAGGTGAGCGGCCCGATGTCGCGTCGGACCCCGTCGCCGAGCGGTCGCCCGCCGGGACTGCCGTCTCGAACGAGCCGCCTCCTCAGGCCGAGGCGCTCGACAACCAAACATCAGCGGACGAGCCGCCGCTCACCGAGCGGCTCGAGCTCGGTTTTGCGGCGATGCCCGCTTTCGAGGAAGTCGCAAAGCTCCAGGACGAGCTAACGCGCCTCGTCAACGCGCCTGAGAACAAGATGGCGCTTGCTCTCCGTTCGTCAATCACACGATTGTTCGGCGGTGTCGTGGCACGCTGCGCCCAGTACTAGGCGCTGGCGTCCGATGCCCGCGGCCGCGCCGAGGTGCTCCGCTGAGAGGAGACAGTCGTCGGATCTCCGCGACCGCCTCTGAAGGGCGGAGCAGCGCCTTCGGGCGGCGGCGGCGTCCGCGTCGCCTGCGCCGCCATCCTTTGCGGACATCCTGAGGGTGTCGCCCGGGCGGCTCCCGGAGTCGTCGTCGGTCGCGCGTCCATCTCCGACCGACCAGCGTCCTCAGGAACTCGACAGGCAGGTTCCAAATCATATCGCTTTCCTTACACCCACCTCGCCAACAATAACTGCGGTGCAGGTAATACAGACTTTAAAAAGAAACATAACACCAGAGGAAGAGGGAATAGGGCCCGTCACCCTCAGGCCTACGAGCGCGGGAGTGACGGTCCTCGCCGCCGATAGAACAACCATAAACAATCTAAAAACAGCGGTGGAAAGAAATGAAACTACTCGTACACTAATTGCGATAAGAATAGCCGAGCGCCGTCGGCCACATATTAGGGTCTGGGGTGTGGACCCCGACGTGGCCGATGACGACCTCATATCAAACATCGTTTCCAAAAACAGAGAATTAAATCTGAATGAACAAGACATTTCTAGAAAATATAGCCTCAATGCTCGAAACGGCACAAAAACACACGTACTAAGTGTAGACGCTAGTGCCTACAAAAAGATTATGGCCAAAGGTAAATTAAACATCGGATGGTCCTCTGCACGGTTGGCGGAGGACCTACACGTGCCTATGTGCACGTTTTGCGCTGCCTATGGGCACTCGCGTCGTAACTGCCGCGCGGCCACTGATGCGAGCAGGGCAACCTGTACGCGCTGCGCGGGGCCGCACGCGGCGACCGACTGCGCCGTCGCTGAGGGCGGCGCCTCGGTTGCGTGCGCTGTGTGCCGCCGCGCTGGTCGCGAGGTTCCGCCGCACAGCGCCGGCTCGAGCGAGTGCCCTGTGTTGGCCGCAAGGGCCGCCGCGGTCGAGGGAGCAGAGAGCCGTGCTTCTTTTTCTTCTTTCTAAAATTATAAACGGCCCCAAGTGGCCCACTCTCATTCTTCTTCTTCTTTCAAACTACTTTATTCGACGAGCGAGTGAATCAAACAAATCTAATAATTCTACCATTCAGATTTTTCCGCAATACACAAATAAGACTGCTCTATCACATCTTTTACTTTCTTGTAAAAAATTTAAAACTCGCTCTACTATTAACATTTCCGCGACACGGTTCTCTGCTTCCCTCGACATGCGTTTGCCATCTACAGGCCCTGCGCTGCCACAGCAAAGGAGAGCCATTTTTCTCTTAGCTTTTCACAAATTTTACACATATTTTCTAAATCGCTAACATTTCATCACGCGCACCCGGCGGGTCGTCTTACAAATCCCATATTCCTTCTTTACTTATTTACTCATGTTCTTTCCAACTACTTCTTCTTTCAAAAGTCTTTCGATGACCGCTTTAGGTGCGCTTTTTCACCTCCTTTTCTTCTTTCTTCAAACAAAATGCAAGCTTGCTTTATAATTGGCAATTTCGGAACATGGCTATCCTTTCTAAGGCGGCGCTTTCCAAGCCATGTATTTCATTCGCGGCGGTTGCGGCGGACTTTTTCGCAATCGTTTCCCGAAGAACGTCGTCCGGAGTTCATATATTTATTCTCCAAAAATAAGGCTCTTCAATTACGAAGGCCACTTCTATTCCACATTGTTTTTTTTGTTATTCGCCAATTGGTATTTTTTTTCCCGGACGGCGTTCCATGTTCCACCAAAGATTTATTTTTCCCAGGTGTGGTCCGCAAGGATTTTCTCCAGTCAGTGGTCCAAAAAATTGGTTACATTCATTGCATTTTTTTCTTTCTCTCTTTTGCTTTCACAAATTTTAAATGGCATTGACATTTAATACGTCATTTAAATTTATACAAGCAAATTTGGACCACTGCAGAGCGGCCACACCTCTTTTGGTGGAACAAATGAGTTCCGGGAATTTCGATTTCGCTCTGGTGTGCGACCCGTACACCAGAGCGGATGCGATTCCAGGAATCCCTCCCGATTGGGTGGTATTCCGTGCGCCATCGCAGCCGCGCTGCGCAATTATTGCGCGAACTAAAAATTTTGATTATTTTCCAGTGAAATTATCGCAGCGCGTAATCTCCGTTCTTTGCGCGTCTACCACACAATCTTTTCTTCTGGTGGCGGCCTACGCGCCGCCCCATTTCCCTATGTCACCCACCCTGGACGACATCACAAATTCGCTTATTCTAACAGAGGGTACACCCGCGGTTGTAGCTGGCGATTTTAATGCCAAGCACACCGCGTGGGGACCGGAGACTTGTAATGCGAGGGGAGGTGAGTTCCTTCGCTTCGCGATGTCTTCCGGACTCCTTATTTTAAACGATCCGGCGTCCAATCCAACTTATTCGACACCATATACAGATAGCTGGATCGACATCACCCTCGCTTCCCCGTCATTGGTGCGGGCCGGGCTTGAGTGGGAGGTGTCGGATACCAGCACATTATCTGAACATAAATATATAACCGACAAAATTGGTGCCCAGGGTGGTCGCAAAGAAAAGCGAATGACATATAGGGATACAGGTAGATTATTGGCTCATTTATCTACCTGTACTTTCTTTGATTCTGTGGTCGGCGCGCAATTGGGTTCGGCGGACGGACTTGAAATAATACTCTCCAAATTTTACGAAATTTACGATGCACTAAGAAAAAAGTACTCGTCCTCGCGTCGGGATGCAAACGCACCACGATTTGATCCCACACCATGGTGGACAGATGAATTGGCACTCAAACGCAAAGAAGTCCGCGCAATGCGCAGGCGATACCAACAAACAAAGGATTATCTCCTGCGCAAAGAATTCGGCATCCAATATTATACAGCTCTGGCCTCGTTCCGCGTGATTCTCATATTAGAGAAATGGCCAGAGCTGCAATTAAAACGTCCATCTATGGAAAAACCTTCAAAATTGCATTCAACCGAACGCGAGGACCAATAATTTTGCCACCGATAAAATATCCGGATAATTCGATGACCAATTCAACCTTAGAAACAGCCCAGTTGCTTCTAAACTCTCAGGTAGCGTGCGACAGTGAGGCGGACGACCTACCGAGCCACGCCGAAGTCCGCGCCCTTGCGGCGGACATTAATATAGGGGGTCCGGACGACGTGCCATTCACTTTTGGCGAGATCGACATGGCGGTCGGTCGAGTCAGGAATGGCACGGCGTCTGGCCTCGACGGTTTAACTCCCAGGGTCGTCCGCGCACTGTGGCGCGATCATCCAAAATTCTTTATATTTATTTTCTCTGCGGCACTGAAACTAGGCCATTTTCCGATGGTCTGGCGCAAGGGCCGCATAATCTTTTTGCCCAAACCGGGTCGCCCGCCGGAGGTAGCCGCGTCATATAGGCCAATTGTTATGAACTCAACGCTAGGCAAAGTGTTGGAGCGACTGCTGTACGGCCGCATATACCACTTTCTCGCAAAACAAAAATTACCACACGAGAATCAATTCGGTTTCACAAGACAGCGTGGCGCAGTGCACGCTCTGCATGCCCTGCTTGCGAAAATTCGAGAATTGTGGACAGCCGGCCTCCACGCACTACTAATAGCAATAGATTTCAGAGGCGCCTTTGACAGCGTCTGGCATCCGCTGGTTGTCGGTTCGCTCCGCGACTGGGGATGCCCGAGAAATCTCTGCGCGCTGCTGCGGTCATTTCTATCAGACCGCGAGGTGGTTTACCGCTGCAAAGCGGGAGACGTGGTAGCGCGTCCCACCTTGGGCAGCCCGCAGGGTTCTCCGCTGTCACCGCTCCTATGGAGTATTGTGGTGCGTGGATTGCTTGACCTGCCGATGCCAGAGGGGATATCGCTCCAGGCCTATGCGGACGACGTCGTCGTCCTTGTGCCTGGCCCAAAGAGGGGGGAGCTGCAAAGCTTGGCGGAGGACGCTCTCAGCCGAGTGGCGACGTGGGCGAAACGGGCGAGAGTTACCATCAGCACGGAGAAAACGGTGTGCGTCCTTGTCTCTCCTGTTCGGGGAGGTATGGGTCGCACAACTCCGACCGTTCGCCTTGACGGTGTGCGCTTGCAATTCAAGCCTTCCGTCAGGGTCCTCGGCGTTTTCTTTGACCGCACTCTCTCCTTTATAGCCCACGGCGATCATCTCAAGGAGCGCGCTGAGTTGCTTTCCTCCCGTCTTAGCACCTTTTTGCGGCTAAGCGGTACTCCGGCACCTAAGCAGGTCAGGGCACTTTACAACCAGGTCGCGCTGCCCGCAATTACTTATGCCTCTCCCGTTTGGTGGACTGAGCGTCCCCATTCGGGACTCCGTGCTAGGCTCACAACTGTGCAGAGGGCCCCGTTATTGGCGTTGACGGGAGCCTACTGCACAACTAGCACGAGGGAACTCCAAATTTTACTCCGCGCGCCGCCTATCCAGTTCAAACTGGATCGGCTAAACGCCGAGTTTGCATTATTTGCATTAAAATTGGATACATCATTCGGCACACATTCGTTCAGGGCTTCAGAGGTGGAGCGGCCGTATGACGACAGTCTTCAGCATCCTGCAGAAGTTTATTCTTTCGAACACGTCCGTCTAGATGCGGCGACCGCGGCGGCTGTGACGTCGTCGCCTTCGTCGCACGTCTACACCGACGGTTCATATACTTCTGCATTTGCCGGCGCAGCGTACGTCATCTTTTCGCCCCGCGGCCGCATAACATCGGTCGGCCGCTTTCGTGTTGAGGGCGCATCAGGTGCGTACGGCACAGAATTAATTGCATTCGAGGAGGCGGTCAGGAGTGTGGAGAGCGCACGGGAGTCGCATCCGGTGTATTTTTACACGGATTCGCTTTCTCTCCTCACTGCGCTCTCTGTTTATACCACGACTGACCCCAGAACTGCCTTGATAAAGCAAACTTTAGCGGCGGTCTCCTCCCGTAAGCAAGTTCGGTTGTTTCATGTTCCCGCTCACCAGGGAATACTGGGCAACGAATTGGCAGATATAGTTGCATCCAGAGCCAGCCGATCGCCGCGTGTGAAAGTCTCGGTGCAGTCAAAGATTGCAATCCGAGCTCTTATGCGCAGGGTGGTTCTTGCCAACTGGGCTGTTTGGTGGCAAAATAACAATGAAGACACCGAAATTTATTCCTGGATACCAAGTGTACTACAAGTTCCCAATCATTTCCCTCCGCCGAAGCCACTGGTCACGTTGCTGACCGGACACGGTAGATTTCCTGCGTATTTTAAAAGATTCGGTATAAGTAGCACAAGTTCTTGCCCTTGTGGACATCCAGAAGGCAATGTAATTCATTATTTGACTGTGTGTCCACTTACAAAATCAATTGTAGATAAATTGCCTAAATTCGGAAATAAACAAAATTTAAATTATATACATGGGCCTGGAAATAAAAAATCATGTGCTTTGCTCTTACAAATTGTTTCCGTCATAAGCAATAATCTACCAAATTATGGAAGAGATTAGAGATTAGTTTACAAAAGACACATCCCGTGTCACTCATCTGGATTACGAGAGGGCCTATCAGGCCAAAGAGGTGGACCAAAACTGGTCCGCCCTCTCTGATCCGAGGTAGAGGAGGGGAGCTCGGTAAATTATTTGTACATATGTACATATTTACAATTTATTATATAGTGTACATATTATACATTACAATTTATAACACTTCTCACCACTCTTAAAAATCAAATGGCACTTGTAAATATTTGTAAACTATTTGTAAATATGTACATATTTATAATTTATTATAACAATTACAATGTAACATACTTTTCATCACTCTTAATAATTAAATGGCGCTAGCGTCCCAGCACTTAAACCACAGACACAGTCATCTAACAACACCTAAACAAATAATATTATACAATTTCATTTTTCATATCCCTCTTCCACTGCACATCAATGTGATAATTCTTCCTCTTTGACTCATTTTCCAATTTTCCAAATTCCAGATGACTTTTCATTCCTACATCTCTTCCAACTTTCTTTGCCTTTCCAACTTCTTTCTAAATTCCCAAAAGCCTCATTCTCTCTACTCTTTTACTCAACCTAAACAAACATTCCTCTTACCTACCTAATTCTCAATTTTACATCCTATTTCCATTTTACTCCATCTATTATTTACACTTATCTATAAATTCGTTCTGTCTTCTTTCCTTTACATCATTTCTATATTTCCTCTTTCATTATCCTTCCTATTCTTTTAAATAAATTTACTCATCATTTAAACACACACACACAAAAAAAATTCCATACATCCTGTTTCATTGTCCTTTTTATTCTTTTAAATAATTTTACTCATCATTTCAGAACCAGTAAAATGTTATTTTGGTGTTTTTTTTTAATGTGTGCGTGTGTATTTTAATATTTGTCTGTCCCTTCCTGGGCACTTCTATTGAAAAAAACAAGAAAAACTTGATTACATTCAAATAAACCAGCTCTGTGAGGTACGCCCACCTCTGTGCTCGCTGAGCCCTTCGGATACAAATGTGCTACCGGGCCCACTTTTTATTTTTTCAATTGGCTTTTTCCACTAAAACAAGCACTTTGGCCGACTGGGCCCTTTTCATTTAATTTTGATTGGTTTAAGCCTGTTATAGCTTAGCTGGTGCAGGCTATTTCTCATTCCGCTTTATTTTTGAATTTATTTTCCAACATTGTCAGGAATGAGACTTTGGATTGGGGCGGTACATCTGTCAAACAGTAACGCAGGTGTCCTAAGGCGAGCTCAGCGAGGACAGAAACCTCGCGTAGAGCAAAAGGGCAAATGCCCTTTTGCTCTACGCCCTTTTGCCCCCGCTAGGGTGTGCCGCAGTGTCAGAAAGAAAAAAAGTAATTTTTGTAGGTGTACAGGCAAAGAGTAGTAAGTCTCGGGGGGCAACGGGTAAAAAGTTATACGACGCGCCGGAAAAGCCGGTAAAATGACATAAAAGCAAGTTAACGGAACACAAAGCAAAGAGGTTAATAAAAAAGAATAAAAAATAAAAAACCTCGCTAAACGACTAGGCTCCGGAATCTGCTGAGCACAATGATGCTGCCCAGCAGTGCCCTAGCGGAGAGCCAACCGAGGTCGGCTCTTGTAAGGCCCAATGCTTGTCCGGCTGCTACGGTAGATTTACATAGCATGGAGCGGGCCCCAAACGCCATCCCCCAAACGGAGACGGTCTTCCCGGGGAAGAGACCCCTCAGGCACTCGTATTGTGAGCGCACATGCTGCTAAGAATGCCTACATTTGCGTCCCATGTAACTGCGAAATCAACGATATGGACCTCGTCACCATCCTTGACAACCATGTCCGGCCTTAGCCGGGCACCAGTTGGTGCAGAATACGTCTTCTCAAGATAGTTGCAGTGAGCTTTTTCTCCCGCACCAATCGCTCGACTTGCTGAGCAAGGTGGTTGTGCCGGGCTGTCCTCGGTTGGTCAAGTATTCTGCATTCTTGAAGGATGTGGTAGGAAGTCTCTGGAGCTCTCTTGCAGCGCCTGCAGGTCCGATCTGCAGGATCAGTTGAGTGCCGATTGTGCAGAGTCCGCGTGGGGTATAGGTTAGTGCGTAGTCGGAGGGCCTTGATGCGATCTCCGTTCCGAATGAGTTTAGAGTCGTGAGAAAGCCACGCATTGGCAGTAAATTGAGCTTTGTGCGCAAAAAGGTCCTTGTTATAGCCTCCCTGCAGCCTCTTCCACCACTGCAGGGAGCCTTTCTTTATTGCTCGAGCGAGGTCCTGCTGCGCTGTTGTGCCTTCTGGCACCTCAAAAGCATCGGAGATACGTTTGTAGCTTTTGTTAAGGACTAAATCAAGCAGCTCATCCACTGCGGGCTCACCGAGCCTCAATAGCCTGGCAAGGGCCTTCAGCTGGACTGATTGTGCCACTCGTCTAAGCTGGATCAGGCCGAGGCCACCGCAGCGTGATGGCATCCACAGATGTGTGTTCGGAAAACTGTGGGGCAAGTGCAAAGCCTTCTTCACAGCCTTTCCAAGGAGGCGATCCAATTTCCCTGCTTCTGACTCCACCTCCAAGGAGTTGGAAGCTGTGTAGAGAAAGGCAGGCATGATCAGTTGTCGGAAACAGTGAAGTTTCTGAAAAGGTTTCAGAGCAGCTCAAGCAATAAGTTACATAAGCCTCATGGTTTTCTCGCCGGCCACCTTGGGGGCCTTGTTGACGAAGAGGTCCAGGCCCAGGTAACGAATGGGGCCACTACGTCCGATCGGAGAGACGAGATCGCCAGCCACCATGACGGGGGGCAGCTCGTAGTTGAAGGACTTCATGGAGTGGTCCACCCTCCAACCAAAGTACTGCATCTTCTGCGGATTTAGGAATAGGCCTATGTTCTTGAGGTAAGCCTCAGTCTGACTGAGTAGGGCCTTGAGCCCCTCCAAGGTGTCGGACACCAGGAGCAAGTCGTCCACGAAGCCGAGACATGAAATGTGTGAGCTGCCAAGGGAAAGGCCAAGGGAGGAGTCATTGAGCCCCTGGAGAAGGGGATCCAACACGCAATTGAACAGGAAGGGTGACAAGGGGTCACCCTGCTTGATCCCTCTCCTCACAGGAACCCTGATGCCATCCGTGGTACCATCCGTCCAGAAGGTGGTGGTGGAGTGGCAGTACATCTAAGTACCTCTATGTACCTAGCGGGCACCCCCCGTTCCTGCAATGCAGAAAACAAAGCCAGGTGCGAAACATTGTCGAAGGCTTTACGAATATCCAGGCTGGCTGCAAACAGTGGGCGCCGCTTCTTTTTAAAGGCTCGCATGACAGCCTGAAGGAGCAGCAGGTTGGACGACGTGCTGTTTCCATCCGCAAAGCCGGCCTGAAAGCGATGGAACCTATTTTTCGCCGCAAGCCGTAGCATCAGAACCTTAGCAAAAAGTCGGTATAGTATAGGCGAGACCGTGATAGGCCTGAAATCACCTGGGCCACTAGGGTTGGCGCACTTGGGAATGAAGATCGTCCTAGCGACCCGCATCTCTAATGGTATTGTGGAGAAGGCAAACCAGTTATTAAGGACAAGCACTAGGACAATAGCGGGAACCTTGCGGAGCTCCGGCACTGTAAGGCCATCAGGGCCTGCTGCTGGTTTAGTCTGGAGTTTCCTAAGAGCTTCTGAGACCTCATCCGTTGTGAAGAGATCTTCGGAAACCTCCAGCTTAAAGTCTGAGTGCACCGGGCGCTCTACAGGGGATGACTCCCCACCAAAAATTTCGTCGTAAAGACCGTGAAGGTCTGATAGAGGGCAGCCCGTTGACTCCCCGCCCATCAGAAGAGCATCCCCCAGAACAGCAGGGCCCAAATTGTAGAGCCGCTGATGCTCGAGCAATCTAAACTTTCTCCGCTGTTTGCGATTGATGGGCTCAACCTGGGGAATGTCTCTGGGCTCTTTTGTCCTAGGCGGCCTTCTCCGCACGCCATAAAAATCGAGTATTATGTTGGTATCTTGTGTTGACAGCGGCCCAGTACATAGTGCAGAAGCCATACCGGGGTTGGCATAGCCAGCTTCCAGTAGCTCTCTTTCCACTTCTGTAATGTCCAGTCCTAATGGCTGTGGAGACGGAGTGACTTGCACCAAGGGCGGCAAAGACGGTGGAATTGGCCTGGCCTCTAAGGCCAACTGAAGAACTTCCCAGTATCTATCGTCGCGTCTGATCTGGGCGATTGCCTGGACCGATCGTGATGGAAATTTAGCATGCAGATCCTCATTTACTCTTCTGGAAGGACCCAAAGCAGCCTCAGCTGATGCCAATGCCGCGAGGTCAGTCTGCCCATCTACAGTGGGCATATGAAGGCTGATGACTTGTTGACGGGGCCTGGGTGGGAGATTGTGCATTTGTTGAAGCTTCAGCTCGTAGCCTTTCTCTAATTTGACAATACTTCAATGTCCGTCGGACGTGTTCAATGGCCGCCTCAGTTCTCTGGTTGTACTTAGCCGCGAGGGCGGGCAGCAAAGGCATTACACGACCCAAGCTGAGCTCGACTGCTGCTAGCTCTTCCAGCTCCTCGGGTGTCCACCGACCACTGACACGTGGCGGCCGAACCGGCCGATCACGAAAACTAATGGCGTTTGAGCCGCTTTGTCTGCTTGGCTCAGTGAGTGACGCGCCGGCAGTTCCAGATGAGTCAGATGTACAACCCATGGAATTCACCCAGTCTGTATCAGCGACCAGGGAAACACGAAGAGGATCAGCAAGCTGCTGCGCAGCCAAGTCAACAACATCGATAACAGCAGCGCTCGGTAGCCCGGGAGAAACATCCGAGGAAACCTGGACCTCTTGAAGAGGGAGCGATCTCAAATGCCCGCTGGGAGAGTCATTCGGAATAGTCTGCTGCACTGCTGCTGCAGCCCCAACACCAGCAGCAACCCCAATCGCACCCGCAACGTCAGGCAGACCACTCGGGATGTCATTGGAGACAGGAAAATCTGGAGACACCTGTGACTGGTCGCGTTCCTTCTTCCTCCGACACTTCGTTGAGTGCGAGGATAACACCTGAGAGCTAGGCTCGAGTCTACCGCAGGTCAAACATTTCCACAACATCGGGGTCCCATGCACATCACGATAGTGCTGTTCGAGGCGCGCGCGGGAAGATAGGCGCTCTGTACATATTTGGCAATCCAAAATTCCACGGGAACTCGTGCTTTTTCCAACTACAAAGTCATGCACAAAGTTCGGGGCAGCCATACTGGCCCGAAATCACGTCTGCCGGGGCGAGCAAAAAAAAACACAGAACTATAGAACTATACAATCTTAACTTGAACTATACAGAAATCACACACTATTGCGCTAAAACCTTAAATTCCTGGAAAAAATCTCCCTGCAGGATTCATTTTCAGATCTTTCCATTGTGGCCATTCTTCTTAATCTCAGGCACGGCACCGTGGCACGTACGGACATGATTCCAAGTCCTCCATCAGCTACTGGCGCGTGGAATATCGGGAGTGCAACATCGTGTGGAAGGCGCAACCATCGCCGCACAGCCGCCCGGACAGCCTTGTCGAGTTTCGTTAGCATCTTGATTGAGACCGGGCCAAGCACGAGTCCATGGAGAAATCGAGGTAATAGATAAGTGCGGAGCACCACCATGCGTTGCTGTGGCTTTAAAGGCGCTGCACTTATGCGCTGCAGCAGTTGTTTCAGCTCAGTCTGTATCATTGCCGACTTCATTCCTATCGGAGTAAAATGTAGTCCGAGATACCTCCATGATGTGTCGGTTGTCGCCGCCGGAATGATACTGGAGCGGATGTGGAATCGATAGTCAGGTTCAATTTTCGTTATCTTCCTCTTCGCATCCGGTGAAATAGATACCGTGAGACTCTTCTGAGCATTTATCTCCAGGCCTCGAGGACCCAGATACGCGAACAGATCATCAAGGAGGTCCTGGAGACCTTCAGGTGTCGAAGCAAGCAAAACCAAATCATCGGCGAATGCCATCGCATTGACCTCCAATGAGTCACTTTTGAAGGAAATGCCTTCAGGGCACGACGCCAGCCAGCCGTCTATGACCAAATTGAAGAGCATAGGAGACAGGAGGTCACCCTGTCTCACTCCGCGAGTAGGCTTGGCGTATAAGGAAGAACCCTGAAAGGTCAAGGCTGTGTCGGCCGTTTGGTAAAAATCGGAGATATATCTGAGAAATGGTGCGTCCTGATCCTTCCTGGAGAGTCCTTCAAGGATAGCCTCTTTTGTCACCCTATCGAATGCCTTCGCAATGTCAAGGGAGGCCATGTACAATGGTCGGTACCTGTGTCGGGCCTCGTGAAGCACTCCCGCCAACAGGTATACATTCTCAGCACACCCGTCGACGGGGATGAATGCCCTTTGCCTGAAGTCGAGGGGGACCTCCCCCTGTAGCCGAGCGGCAAGCACCTTGTGGAATAGCCGGACCAAGACTGGGGCGACCGTAATGGGCCTGAAATCCCCTGGCTCCCTCGCGTCATCTTTCTTAGGGATAAAGATGGTACGGGCACCCCTGAGGCAAACAGGGAGTCGCCCGATCATCATAATCAAGGTCAGGACGACCTTTAGGACAGGCACTGGCACTGCCCTTACATCTCTCGCTGTGAACCCATCTGGTCCAGGCGCCGAGTTTAGTTTTGGCATTGCATCCTTCAATTCTCTGGTTGTGATTGGCCTGGAGAGACCTCACAATTCTCTATCTGCTCCATCCTGAGCTCCACTGATGGGTGTGGTGCCTCCATAACACTTTTCCAGGTCTGTAGAAACCGAGCAGGGTCTTTCACAGTAGCCACTTTTGGGCCATCGAGAATGTCCCTCGCACACTTACTCTGGTTCTTTTTAAAAGACGTCTGGGTACGAGCGTACTCGATCCTCCGCCTCTTCCTTCTGCTGTTAACGTTTGTGCTTTCTGGACTGCGTGCTGAAGGAGAAGCACGCCGCGGCCGCTCATCGTGAAAGAAGTTGTCTCGTATGTAGTTATTTAACGGTAGCATGATGTTCTCGCCGTCAATGTAAAGCTTTCCCAATGTCCATAACGAATCGGCTGCAAAGGACTTGGGACAGGGCTTGTTGAGCAGGGCAACGAGCTCGTCGCGCAGCGCATCATGGGGAGTGGTCTCCAGAGCACCAGACGGCCCAATAGTCACACCTTCATCTCTCCAGGCTTCTTGCTCCTCTGGAAGGGGTTCCAAATCCGTGGCCATTAGGGACTGGAGCAGCCTTTTATATTGAGGCTGCCGTCTGTGTGACTTAATGTTGTCCAATGTTCTTTGCTTGAAAATCTCGAGCAGGCGTTCGTTCATATTGTAAACATGTTTATGTTGTTGCTTAGACTCTTTCAGGATGTGAGCCTCCCGTACCGCCATTCGATGGTTTTCCTCAGGTGTCCATCGCGGTTTCGTCTTGGTGATGTTAATGTCTGCATTGTAGGAAGCCAGATGGGCATGCTTCCTGTGGAGGCTCAGACCAACCTTTGTCTTAAATGCCCTTCCACACTCGCGACATGTGTCATGCGTCGGTAAGGGCTGTGATTCGTCTGAGTATGAACTGCAGACTTCATGTCGCAGAGCATCCAAGCGGTGAGCCCTTGCATTTGAAGTTGATGAGCTCGTGCCCTTTCTCGTCCATATAGGTGTCTCTTCATCGCCACTGCTGCTGCTCAGAACCCGTGGGCGTCGGGAACCCGGGCATCCCGTGACTGTTTCGTCCCCAGAATCTCGGGGGGAAGAATTATTCCCAAATACAATTGGTGGGGAGGACCTCGCGAAGGCGGATTGATCAGCGCTTTGTGGAGAAACTGATCCTACGTTGCCCACTTTCTGAGTGGACCCTACTCCACTATGTTTCGGATATGCACCAGTAAGCCTCCAATCCTCCGGAGACAAACCCACCTCCTGGTCACGGCCCTGGCCGAAAATCGCGTCTGCCTGGGCGAACACTCGCGCAACCCCGTCTGCCGGGGCGGGAGAAAGAAAAATTGCGCCTGCAGGGGCAGAACCCCTAACAGGCGCAGAAAGACTGCTCTCCTTAATCAATTCATGAAGAGATTTACGTGGGTGAACCCCCATTGGCACCCGCTCTGCTGAACTCGCCACACCACTTGAGGCAGGTATGGAAGCACTCCGACTCACCGCAGCACCGGGACTATTAAACGCGCCATCCCGAGCTGCGGCATGTGCCGCCACACCCGACAAGAGTGTGCTGGTGTACTCGGGGGGTCTCGCTCTCTGGCTACTTGCAAGCCGACTCTCTGTTGGTTCCGGGCTATTAAGAGTGGTGCGGTCCGGAATCACAGATCGTGCTTTCGCCAGGAGTTCGGCCCCCTTTTCCACCAATGGTACTGACACCTCTGATTCCGCTCTACAGAGCAGACAGGGATCACCAATTCCCCTCACTTGATCCATCTGATGCGGATCTTTCTGGGCATGAATCATGGTGTGCTGTTCACCACTCATTCCATTGTTGGCAAGCTCTTCAGAGGCCTTTGGGCCTACCTCCTGGGTTCCCACGCCCCCTCCTCCCTCCGACTGGTGCGTCACCGTTGCAGTCCCCAGGAGCTTATCATAGTCTATTCCTCCTGGTTGATCTCTAGGATCATCACCTTCCCTCATTGCCCGGGTCTGGGCCCTAGTGTGAACATGTCCAACTTCAATATTGAGACCAAAGAAGAGTTTTAGCTCGCCAAAAAGTATCCCCCAGGCTTACATGGGATCGCCTAGGCCGAGCCCCTTCCCAAGAGCTAAGTCCCACAAAATGGCGGACACCCACGCCGGGGACCGCTCTTGTTCCAGTTTACGTCTGGTCATCGTCGAGCTGAAAAACTCATCCTGCAGCTCTCCCAGCGCGCGTGGCGGACTTGTCAACTACTGCCACCGCGTTGGTCGTGTTGTGGGTCGCACCCACGTGCTCGGGCAGGCGGGATCACAACACCCGTGGTGTACTCCCATGACGTGCACCCCTGCCAGATGCCTTCGCGCCCCCGACTTCGGTAACTCTCTTCGTGCTGCGCTCCACGCGAGAGCCCGATTCTACCAAATTTTGTTAAGCGTCTTGGATTGGACGCCGGCCCCGTATTTCAAAACCTTTTGGGACCTACTGCCTACGTACCGGAAGCGCGAATGGAGGCTTCATCCTCCACCCATCTGGTCTCACAGCGGTACTACTGACAGACTCTCAGAGGGTGCTTGCACCAGTTCTGCTTTCGCTTCGCCTTCACTCTCTTAGCCTGCTGAGACGCCCGAAGGCCTCAGTGTTTCCCAGGACGGACCTGGCACGCCGGAGGTGGATGAAGACAGTCTCTAACAGCGCCCCCATGCCTCCTCGCGGGCTGGGTTACATGGGGTTGCCCCTACCCCTGATGACATTAGTCAGCGGGGATTCCCCCGCGGCGTCCATACATAGGGACTTAGCCGGCACAGACCATCCCTGGACTGCACCGGCGGGGAACGGACTCTTATTTCCCGCTACGAGGAGTGGTCGCCTCCAACTCCAGCGGCTTCCACCTTGGATTACAGGGAGTTGGGAGCTCTCCAGCCTTATCCCTAGTCCCGTTTATCAATAGGGTACATCATCGGTAAAGGCTGTCATTTTCGGTGGGCCCCATAGTAGCAGTTCCTAAGCCCGAGAATCTACCCCGCTTCAGCGGGGTAGACTTCCTCAGAGTGCACAAGGCTCCGAGGTTCCAGTCGGCCGTCTGAGCATTCACCGGCGGGGCCTCTCTCGATTACAGGAGTGCGCCATTGCTCCCAGCCTTATCCCTCAGAGCTTCATCGCCAATGGTCGCACCCCTCTCGGTTACAGGAGGACGCAGCCCCTCCCAGTGACCAACCAAAAAAAAGTCAATCCACCCATCATCGGGAAAACTGCCTTAGTTTGCTCGATGACAAATTAATGCCACCAGGCTGACCTGTCCCTCTTCATCAGGTCACAGCTGAGTCCTCTCCGCTTCCGCGGAGGGCTCTCGGGTGTCTGCTCACCCGTGTTGTAGTCCCGCTCCAGCCACCCAGAAGCTTGGATTTACGGGCCCGCGCCAGACATGAGCCTAGCTATGGGAGGAGACTTATGCAACACAACTCCAAGAAGAGTTTTACCTCGCCAACAAGTATCCACCAGGCTTACATGGGATCGCCCAGGCCGAGCCCCTTCCCAAGAGCTAAGTCCCACAAAATGGCGGGCACCCACGCCGGGGACCGCTCTTGTCCCAGTTTATGTCTGGTCATCGTCGAGCTGAAAAACTCATCCTGCAGCTCTCCCCGCGCGTGGCGGACTTGTCAACTACTGCCACCGCGTTGGTCGTGTTGTGGGTCGCACCCACGTGCTCGGGCAGGAGACTTATGCAACACAACTCCGTCCCACAGGAGAGGCATGGTTACTCCCGCCGTTTACCCGCGCTTTTATTAATTTCTTCACGTTGACATTCAGAGCACTGGGTAGAAATCTTATTGCGTCAAGCACCGATCAACGGCCATCGCAATGCTTTCTTTTAATTAGACAGTCGGATTTACTCGGTCCGTGCCAGTTTTGAGTTGGCTGTTTTCTGCCGGCCGAAGAAAGAACCTCGGGCACGAAGCCCCCGGAACAAGCACAGCTGTGGCTTTCCACAGGAAGATCCCGACGCTGGTCCGGGCTCGGCCGCACCGCTTTTTACGGCGGCGAGCCTCGCCCAGTCCCGGTGCAGTGCCATTCCTGCTTCTGGACCCCAGCCTGGTGGTGCCCTTCCGTCAATTCCTATAAGTTTCAGCTTTGCAACCATACTTCCCCCGGAACCCAAATACTTTAGTTTCCCGGAAGCTGCCCGCCGAGTCATTTGAGTAACTCAGGCGGATCGCTGGTTGGCATCGTTTATGGTCAGAACTACGACGGTATCTGATCGCCTTCGAACCTCTAACTTTCGTTCTTGATCAAAGAAAACATTCTTGGCAAATGCTTTCGCAGTAGTTCGTCTTGCGACGGTCCAAGAATTTCACCTCTAGCGCCGCAATACGAATGCACCCGTCTGTCCCTCTTAATCATTACCCCGTATTCCAAAAACCAACAGAACAGAAACAGGGTCTTGTTCTATTATTCCATGCAAGTTTATTCAGGCGACTCGCCTGCGTTGAGCACTCTAATTTTTTCAAAGTAAAAGCGCAGGCCACCTCGAGACGCACCAATGAAGGGCACCAAGAGAGGACCGGCATGATGTTCAGTACGAGCCGGGTAGATGCACTACTCGTCTGGAACTGAGATCCAACTACGAGCTTTTTAACCGCAGCAGCTTTAGCCTACGCTATTGGAGCTGGAATTACCGCGGCTGCTGGCACCAGACTTGCCCTCCAATTGATCCTCGTTAAAAGATTTAGAGTGTACTCAATCCAATTACGGGGCCTCAAAAGAGTCCTGTATTGTTATTTTTCGTCACTACCTCCCCGTGCCGGGAGTGGGTAATTTGCGCGCCTGCTGCCTTCCTTGGATGTGGTAGCCGTTTCTCAGGCTCCCTCTCCGGAATCGAACCCTGATTCTCTGTTACCCGTAACAACCATGGTAGGCAAGTAACCTACCATCGAAAGTTGATAAGGCAGACACTTGAAAGAAACGTGACAGGCTCATGGCCATGCGATCAGCACAAAGTTATCCAGAGTCACCACAGAGTACGGGCAGAACCCGATGGGTCTTGGTCTAATAAAAGCGCCCGTCAACCAAAGGCCTTCAGGCTCAATGCATGTATTAGCTCTAGAATTGCCACAGTTGTCCAAGTAGAAAGAAACGATCTAAGGAACCATAACTGATTTAATGAGCCATTCGCGGTTTCGCCTTATTTCGGCATGTACTTAGACATGTATGGCTTAATCTTTGAGACAAGCATATGATTACTGGCAGGATCAACCAGGTAGATGCATAGGCAATACCCCGCCACGGGTGCCTTTGTCGCAGCGCTTTCGAGGACGCCATTAGGCGCCCCAGCGCGCTACGCATCTTATTTTGTGCGTCGTTCGAGCTCGCTCCGACGTCCGCCCCGTGGGGCGGGATCTCGTCGCGCGGCAAGAGAGCACCTGCCTTTGGGCAGAAACATTTGTAACGCGCTCACCGGTGCGCACGCGGCACGAGGCCGTGGCGTTCGTGCACCGGACGGCGCTTGCTGCATTGCCGATACAGCCAAGCCGCCAGACGACGGGACACGCCCGCGTCTTCGGCGCACTTGCTCGGAATCGAGTTCCGGACAGCACGGAACACACCTCAAAACACAGTGGAAACAGCGTCGTCCGACAACCAGCCCCCATCGCAGACGCGGATGAGGCTGCAGACGAATGCCGTGGGGTCGAGACAGCGTGTTGGTCCGCCGCCTATACACCCCCATATAATAGCAGCGATAAATACCCAGACCTTCCTGGGTAAACGACTGGCCGTATTCGAGGAAAATCCGCCGTAAAGTAGACGGCGAATCGTGCGCGCACGTCGCGCGCACGGCGCCCGCAATCGTACTCGAGAAATGATCACCGAGAACGTGAGCCCTTCAATGAGAAACAGTCCCACAGTGGTGCGTCTCGCCGGCCGTACACGAACACCCTGCCGCCCCGCAGCGGCCCTGCTCGAAACGGCTTCGCCCCAAAAGGCACTGAATCGTCCGCGACCTACGACGGCACGTCGCGGCGCCCCGACCGCCTCCGTACTCGTGGACTAGGCTGCGCGCGCCTGCTCGAAAGGGCAGCGCCCCGAAAGCGCTGGCTCTTCCGCGACCTACAAAGGCGCGCCACCGCGGCGCCCCGACCGCGGCCGTACTCGTGGACTAAGCTGCACGCGAACGGGCCTGCTCGAAAGTGCTCCACCGCAGAAAGCGCCGAATTGTGCGCAACCGAAAACGGCGCGCTGCGGCACCCCGCCGGTGCCCGTAGTCGTGGACTCTGCCACCGGCGCGCGCGGGGCGGTGACGCGCTCACCCAACTTTGGTCGAAGTCGAGCAATGCTCGTTTTTGCACCCCTAGCTGTGCAGCCGCTTTCATTCCGAGATTGCGAAATCTTGTCGTTTCGCGGCCGACTGGGTGCGCAAAACAGCTTTTAGACTTTGCCGTTCGAGCGCGCGCTTCAAAATGTCTTGGTTGCCTGAGCCACTAGGACCATATATATACGCAGCGATAAATACCCAGACCTTCTTGGGTCTTTTTGCGCGTCTGCCGGGGCGAAGTTCGGCTTCGCCGCACGGCGCGTTACTTTGAAATCGAGCTTACGGATGCGTCGCGTACTCGTGAACTTTAACGCCTCTGCTCGGGCGCAGTCCCCCTCGACGGGGCTTCGCCGCAGAAGGCCCTGAATGGTGAGCCACATGTAGCGGCATGCCCCGGCGCCCCGACCGCCGCCGTACTCGTGGACTATGCTGCACGCGCGCGGTCCTCCTCGAGAGGGGGCTTCGCCGCAGAAGGCGCTGAATCGTGCGCGACCTATACAGCGGCGCACCCCGGCGCCCCGACCATACTCGTGGTCAGTGCTGCACGCGCGCGCGCTCCTGCTCGAAAGTGTTGCGCCGCAGAAAGTGCCGACTGGTGCGCGACCTGCAACGGCGCGCCGCGTCGCCCCGCCGGGATGGCCATAGTCGTGGACTCTGCCGCCGGCGCGCAAGCGGCGGCGACGCGGCCACACAACTTTGGCCGAAGTCGACCAGTGCTCGTTCTCGTACTACTAGCTGTGCAAGCGCTTTCATTCCGAGATCGTCGAGGTCGCGAAATCTTGTTTCGCGGCCGAATGGGTGCGCAAAACCGCTTTTGGATTTTGCCGTTCGAGCGCGCGCTCCAACATGTCGTGGTTGCCTGAGCCACTAGGGCCCTATATGTATGCAGCGATAAATACCCAGACCTACTTGGGTCTTTTTGTGCGTCTGCCGGGGCGAAGTTCGGTTTCGCCGCACTGCGCGTTACTTTGAAATCGAGCTTACGGATGCGTCGCGTGCCCTTGGAATTCACCACACGGCACTAATCGAAAGGGATTAGTCGCACGCGAAAAAGGTTCACCTTGCGAAAAGTTTGTTGAAGTAACACAAAATAAAAAAATCGAGTTTTGCTCGCGCCATCTCCCCCGCATTATTTTGTGAGGTCCCGCTTTTGTTGTTTCTACAGCGGTCGCTAGCTGTTTGTCTCTGTACCAGTGTTGTAAAGAGGAAAAAAAAAGAAAAAAAACGAGGGCTGTAGATTTTCAGGTGACTTGAAAATTCATTCATTAACTCGTTTTTATCATGCCAACATTTGACAGCCATAATATTAATGGCATTTTATAATATTTCCTATTTCAAAAATATAATAAAAGAAATTGTTTATAGGGCCTTCGAAAGCAATTCGCTTTCAAATGTGATGCAGCATGTAAATATTACTCTGATATGTACCACGGGAAGCTGTTCAAAACTTTATCTGCCGGGGAGAGATTGGGTAGCCAAATATAGCGGCTTTGCCCCAGTGCACCTTGGCGCTTCTTCCTCGTTGGAGCTCGTTGCGACTACAAAAGCGGCGCGAAAGCTGTTGTAGCAAACGCGTACCATTCGTCCGCGTCAAGTCTTGATCGGGGGACGAGTCGTCGCAAAAGCGTAGCGCGGAAAAGCCGACTAAAAGCAGCCTAATCTTGTGAATGGGACCAATTTTCACGTCCTTTTAATATTTTTCACGCGTTGAATTAGATTTGTGTAGATTTTTAAATGCTGGCAGCATTAAAATGGCATCGAACCTTTCATGCTCGTCGCTAGTTCACCTACGGCGAGAGGGGAAATGTTGTTACTCCCGTCGTTTACCCGCGTTTTCTCAAAGCCTGTTTACCTCTGAAATCGGACCAAAGAACTGTTGCTATTGCCACTTGCACCTATTCCGCACAAGCGAAAAACGTTGTTAATAAAAAACACGACCCTGGCCAGCTTCCTAGTGAATGCTTAAATCGTAAGAAATTAAACATTGTAATTAAAAAACACGAATGTATTTACTAGCCGGCAAGGTTCGCTCCACGGTTACACATCCGTAATTTTCTTTAGTTTTCAGTCTCACCGCATGTTAAACAGCGGTCGCTTAATTAATCCTGAGAGCAGAAACTTGGCTGTTGAGTGTCCAGCGCTGCATTAAAATACAATAAAATAAATTGTTTATTGGGGCCTTCGAAATCACTTCGCATTGAAACGTCAAGAAGGGTGTAAATAATACTCTGGGACGTACTGCGGGCCGGTTTTGCAAACCGCGTCTGCCGAGGCGATATCGCGCAGGGAGATAGAGCGGCTTTGCCGCAGCACACCTTGCCATTTCTTTCTCCATGAAGCTCGTTGCGACTAAAAAAGAAAGGTGCCAAAGCTGTTGTAGCAAACGCGTACCATTCGTCCGCGTAAAGTCTCGATCGGGGGACGAGTCGTCGCACAAGCGTAGCGCGGAAAAGCCGAATAAAAGCAGCCTATTCTTGCGAATGGGACCAATTTTCACGCCCTTTTAATATTTCTTCACGCGTTGAATTAGATTTGCGTAGATTTTTAAACTTTCCTCTTTAGCGATACCGGTAAGCTGCTAGACATAATCTGCGAGTGCTTGCCAAATGCGCTCCATCCTAATCTTATTCTTCTTGTTATTTCCTTTTCATGGTCCGGATTTGCGGTATCGCTAAAGAGGAAAGTATATAACAGTTGCACCTTACCTGTACTTACCTATAGCGCTGAAACGTGGAGCCTAACCAAGAGAGTTCTACTTAGGTTGAGGACTAAACAGAGGGCTATGGAACGAAAAATGGTAGGAGTAACTTTAAGAGATAGGAAGCGTGCAGAATGGGTCAGAGAAATAACTCAAGTTACCGACATTCTAGTGGAAATTAAGAAGAAATGGACATGGGCAGGACATGTAGTGCGAAGAGAGGATAACCGATGGTCGCTTAGGGTTACAAACTGGATTCCAAGGGAAGGAAAGCGCCACAGGGGGCGGCAGAAAGTTAGGTGGGTGGATGAGATTAAGAAGTTCGCAGGGGTCAATTGGATGCAGCTAGCACAGAACCGGGCTAAGTGGAGAAATATGGGAGAGGCCTTCGCCCTGCAGTGGGTATAGTCAGGCTGATGATGATGATCATGATGAGATTTTTAAACGCGTGTAGCATTAAAATGGCATCGAACCTTTTATGCTCGTTGCTACTTCACGTACGGCGAGAGGGGATGTGTTACTCCCGTCGTTTACCCGCGTTTTCTCAAAGCCTGTTTACCTCTGAAATCGGACCTAAGAACTGTTGCTATTGCCACCTTTCACCAATTCCGCACAAGAGAAAAAAGTTGTTACAAAAAAAAAACCACCCTCGCCAGCATCCTAGTGAATGCGTAATTCGTAAGAAATTAAAAATTGGAATTAAAAAACACGAATTTATTTACAAGCCCGCAAGGTTCGCTGCACGTTACACATCCGTAAATTTCTTCAGTTTTCAGTCTCATCACATGTTAAACAGCGGTCGCTTAATTAGTCCTAAGAGCAGAAACTTGGCTATTGAGTGTCCAGCGCTGCGTAAAAATACAATAAAGGAAATTGTTTATTGGGGCCTTCGAAATCAGTTCGCATTGAAACGTCAAGAAGGGTGTAAATAATGCTCTGGGACGTACTGCGGGCAGTTTTTCCGAACCGCGTCTGCCGGGGCGAAATCGCGTAGGGAGATAGAGCGGCTTTGCCGCAGCACTCCTTGCCATTTGTTTCTCTATGGAGCTCGTTGCGACTAAAAAAGGGACGCGAAAGCTTTGTAGCAAACGCGTGCCGTTCGTCCGCGTTAAGTCTTGATCGGGGGACGAGTCGTCACAAAAGCGTAGCGCGGAAAAGCCCAAGAAAAGCGGCCTATTCTTGCGAATGGGACCAATTTTCACGTCCTTTTAATATTTCTTCACGCGTTGAATTAGATTTGTGTAGATTTTTAAACGCTGGCAGCATTAAAATGGCGTCGAACATTTCATGCTCGTCGCTAGTTCGCCTACGGCGAGAGGGGAAATGTTGTTACTCCCGTCATTTACCCGCGTTTTCTCAAAGCCTGTTTACCACTGAAATCGGACCGCAAGTCGCCTAGTGTGGGAGGAGAACTGTGAAGGGAGTAGAACTGCCTCTCGACACACACACAAGCAGAGAGAAAAAGCATTTTCACTGTATACAAGAACTCTTGCGATTGCCACTTTTCACCAATTCCGCACAAACAAATAAAGTTGTTAAAAAAAATACGGCCCTGGCCAGCATTCTAGCAAATGCGTAAATCGTAAGAAATTTAGCATTGGAATTAAAAAACACGAATTTATTTACAAGCCGGCAAGGTTCACTCCACAGTTACACATCCGTAATTTTCTTAAGTTTCCAGTCTCACCGCATGTTAAGCAGCGGTCGCTTAATTAGTCCTCAGATCAGAAACTCGGCTGTTGAGTGTCCAGCGCTGCGTAAAAATACAATAAAAGAAATTGTTTATTGGGGCCTTCGAAATCAATTCGCATTGAAACGTCAAGGGTGTAAATAATACTCTGGGACGTACTGCGGGCCGCATTTCCAAACCGCGTCTGCCGGGGCAATATCGCGTAGGGAGATAGAGTGGCTTTGCCGCAGCACACGTTGCCATTTCTTTCTCCATGGAGCTCGTTGCGACTAAAAAAAAATGCGCCAGAGCTGTTGTAGCAATCGCGTACCATTCGTCCGCGTCAAGTCTCGATCAGGGGACGAGTCGTCGCAAAAGTGTAGCGCGGAAAAGCCGACTTAAAGCAGCCTAATCTTGCGAATGGGACAAATTTTCACGTCCTTTTAATATTTCTTCACGCGTTGAATTAGATTTGCGTAATTTTTAAACGCTTGCAGCATTAAAATGGCATCGAACCTTTCATTCTCGTCGCTAGTTCACCTACGGCGAGAGGCGAAATTTTGTTACGTCGTTTACCCGCGTTTTCTCAAAGCCTGCTTACCACTGAAATCGGACCACAAGTCGCCTAGTGTGGGAGGAGAACTGTGAATTGAGTAGAATTGCCTCTCGATACACACACACACACACACACAAACACACAGAAAAAGCATTTTCAATGTATACAAGAACTGTTGCGAATGCCACTTGTCACCAATTCCGCACATACGAATAAAGTTGTTAAAAAAAAATACGGCCCTGGCCAGCATCCTAGTAAATGCGTAAATCGTAAGGAATTTAGCATTGGAATTAAAAAAAAATTTATTTACGAGCCGGCAAGGTTCACTCCACAGTTACACATCCGTAATTTTCTAAAGTTCCCAGTCTCACCGCATGTTAAACAGCGGTCGCTTAATTAGTCCTCAGAGCAGAAACTTGGCTCTTGAGTGTCCAGCGATGCGTAAAAATACAATGAAAGAAATTGTTTATTGGGGCCTTCGAAATCAATTCGCATTGAAACGTCAAGAAGGGTGTAAATAATACTCTGGGACGAACTGCGGGCCGTTTTTCCAAACCGCGTCTGCCGGGGCGAAATCGCGTAGGGAGATAGAGCGGCTTTGCCGCAGCACACCTTGCCATTTGTTTCTCCATGGAGCTCGTTGCGACTAAAAAAGGGACGCGAAAGCTGTTGTAGCAAACGCGTACCGTTCGTCCGCGTCAAGTCTCCTTCGGGGGACGAGTCGTCACAAAAGCTTAGCGCGGAAAAGCCCAAGA
Organism: Amblyomma maculatum; assembly: GCF_055883805.1. Taxonomy (NCBI): domain Eukaryota; kingdom Metazoa; phylum Arthropoda; class Arachnida; order Ixodida; family Ixodidae; genus Amblyomma; species Amblyomma maculatum. Next base: position 490,238,702 of record NC_139344.1, on the reverse strand, counting down.
AAAGTGGCCTAGCATTGCGAATGGGACCAATTTTTAAAGCCCAAGAAAAGTGGCCTAGCATTGCGAATGGGACCAATTTTTACGTCCTTTTATATTTCTTCACGCGTTGAATTAGATTTGGTTAGATTTTTAACCGCTGGCAGCATTAAAATGGCATCGAACCTTTCATTATCGTCGCTAGTTCACCTACGGCGAGAGGGGAAATGTTGTTACTCCCGTCGTTTACCCGCGTTTTCTCAAAGCCTGTTCACCCCTGAAATCGGACCACAAGTCGCCTAGTTTGGGAGGAGAACTGTGAATTGAGTAGAACTGCCTCTCGATACACACACACACACACACACACAGAGAGAAAAAGCATTTTCAATGTATACAAGAACTGTTGCGATTGCCACTTGTCACCAATTCCGCACATACGAATAAAGTTGTTAAAAAAAATATGGCCCTGGCCAGCATCCCAGTAAATGCGTAAATCATAAGAAATTTAGCATTGGAATTAAAAAACCCGAATTTTTTTACGAGCCGGCAAGGTTCACTCCACAGGTACACATCCGTAATTTTCTTCACGTTTCCAGTCTCACCGCATGTTAAACAGCGGTTGCTTAATTAGTCCTAAGAGCAGAAACTTGGCTGTTGAGTGTCCAGCGCTGCGTAAAAATACAATAAAGGAAATTGTTTAATGGGGCCTTCGAAATCAGTTCGCATTGAAACGTCAAGAAGGGTGTAAATAATACTCTGGGACGTACTGCGGGCCGCTTTTCCAAATCGCGTCTGCGGGGGCGATATCGCGTAGGGAGATAGAGCGGCTTTGCCGCAGCACACCTTGCCATTTCTTTCTCCATGGAGCTCGTTGCGACTAAAAAAAAGGCGCCAGAGCTGTTGTAGCAAACGCGTACCATTCGTCCGCGTTAAGTCTCGATCGGGGGACGAGTCGTCGCAAAAGTGTAGCGCGGAAAAGCCGACTTAAAGCAGCCTAATCTTGCGAATGGGACCAATTTTCACGTCCTTTTAATATTTCTTCACGCGTTGAATTAGATTTGCGTAATTTTTAAACGCTTGCAGCATTAAAATGGCATCGAACCTTTCATGCTCGTCGCTAGTTCACGTACGGCGAGAGGGGAAGTTTTGTTACTCCCGTCGTTTAACCGCGCTTTCTCAAAGCCTGTTTACCACTGAAATCGGACCACAAGTCGCCTAGTTTGGGAGGAGAACTGTGAAGGGAGTAGAACTGCCTCTCGACACACACACACGCAGAGAGAAAAAGCATTTTCACTGTATACAAGAACAGTTGCGATTGCCACTTTTCACCAATTCCGCACAAACGAATAAAGTTGTTAAAAAAAATACGGCCCTGGCCAGCATCCTAGTAAATGCGTAAATCGTAAGAAATTTAGCATTGGAATTAAAAAACACGAATTTATTTACGAGCCGGCAAGGTTCACTCCACAGTTACACATCCGTAATTTTCTTAAGTTTCCAGTCTCACCGCATGTTAAACAGCGGTCGCTTAATTAGTCCTCAGAGCAGAAACTTGGCTGTTGAGAGTCCAGCGACGCCTAAAAATACAATGAAATAAATTGTTTATTGGGGCCTTCGAAATCAATTCGCATTGAAACGTCAAGAAGGGTGTAAATAATACTCCGGGACGAACTGCGGGCCGCTTTTCCAAACCGCGTCTGCCGGGGCGATATCGCGTAGGGAGATAGAGCGGCTTTGCCGCAGCACACCTTGCCATTTCTTTCTCCATGGAGCTCGTTGCGACTAAAAAAGGGGCGCGAAAGCTTTTGTAGCAAACGCGTACCTTTCGTCCGCGTCAAGTCTCGATCGGGGACCAATTTTGGGACCAAATGGGACCAATTTTCACGTCCTTTAAATATTTCTTCACGCGCTGAATTAGATTTGTGTAGATTTTTAAGTGCTTTCTGCATTAAAATGGCATCGAACCCTTCATGCTGGTCGCTAGTTCACGTCGTTAGTTTACCCGCGTTTTCTCAAAGCCTGTTTACCTCTGAAATCGGAGCACAAGAGGAGAACTGTGAAGGGCGTCTGCCGGGGCGATATCGCGTAGGGAGATAGAGCGGCTTCTCCGCAGCTCAGTTTTTGCATGGAGCTCGTTGCGCCTAAAGAAGTGGAGCGAAAACTTATGCAACAAATGCACCGCGATCATGATGTAAAAGAGCGGTCCTGACAAACTAGGTTGAAATGGGAGAAATTGTTTATTTGAGCCTTCGAAATCAATTCGCCCCGAAAAGGCAAGAAGGGTGTAAATAATACTCAGCCGGTCGCTTTCCTAAACCGCGTCTGCCGGGGCGATATCGGGTAGGGAGATAGAACGTTTTTGCCGTTTTTTTTTCTTCCTGGAGCTCGTTGAGCCTAAAGAAGTGTTGTAACAAAGGCGCGTCCGCGCGACGTCTTGATCGAGGGACGAGTCGTCGCCAAAGCTTAGCGCGGGAAAGCCGCTAATGGAAGCGAACTGCTTCCATTAGCGATGCGTAAATTTTTAAATGCTTTCAGCGAATTGAATATTGCAATATATGCAGGCCACATTTCCAATATTGCAACATTCGTAGTGCTGCCTCCAGTTTCTCGCGGTTTCTCGCAGATTCTTTACCACTAAATTCAGACCACTAGTAGTAGCAGCTGCTGAAGGGAGTGATGAAGGGAGTGAAGTGAGTAAAACTGCCTCCCGACGCACGCACACGCACACACACACATAAAAAAAAGAAAACTTTTTTTTATGCAATAAAAAGGCCACTTTTGTGAGTAAACTTTGCGCCAGTGTAAGTAGAAATAGCTCGAGAGGACTTTACAAAAAAAAAAAAAGTAAATCTTACTAAGGTATTGTCGCATTACCTCTCGGAAACCGCGGTTAAGGGGGTTTAGAAAATCTTCTGCAAACTTCGGAAATGCGAAAGAAAAAGAAAACGGCGATTCGAATGCATCGCTGAACAAAAAGGTCTCTTGCACTTTGCACAAAACTCGATTTCTTTCTTTTGTTTTCTTGTGTATGTGCTAAAAGATGGCCATTCTTGTAAAAAAAATGGGTATTTTCTGCCTCGTTTAATGTTCGGTATATTTTTTTTTTCTTGTGCGCGCGACACGTTTGTATGCGGCATGAGAGAGAGAGAGAAAAAAAGTGCCCTTTCGCAGCTGCGTCTGCCTTGTCTCCGTGGAACAACGGTGGGTTTGCCGCATTAATCCTCCTCCCGGAGCGCCTCGTACGTTCATAAAAGTGGTGTGAAACTGCATGCGCGCAAGAGCGATTCAAGCTTGCTGCGAGCCGTCCGGTTTTTGTAAAGTTGGCTTCGTCATGAAGGCAAGATAAGAAATTGAAGACAAAAAAAGAATCTCGTGCGTGCGTGAATTTAGAACCTTAAAAGTGGAAACTTGAAAAATCGCCATCATGTTTTGCGGCACTAAGAATAATATTAATAATAAAAAAAAATAAAAGTAGATTGCTTGCGCGCCGGAGTTAACTTGAAACCTGAGCGCATCTCCGAGCGCCGTCAGCGAAAAGTAGAAATTATCTGCTCGTCTGCCGGGGCGAGAAACCGCGTGTGCCGGGCCGACAAAGTCCTGAACGCATTTTTCCATCTGCGAGCGTTCTTACTACGCGAAAAGTAAAAGAAACGGCTAGTCTGCCAGGGCGAGGGCCCCAATCGCCTCGAGCGCTAAAAATCCGCGAGGGGACCCGCTCGCTAAGGACAGAAAAAAAAATTGCGACTATTAAGCCAAGGGCGCTGGAAACCGCGGAAAATTGCAAAAACCGCGTCTGCCGGGGCGAGGGCCCCCAACGCCTAGAGCGCAAAAAATCCGCTCGCTAAGGACAGAAAAAAAAAAGAAAAACGGAAGGAAACCAGTTGTGGAAAGTGGTCAAAAACCGCGTCTGCAGGGGCGAGAAAAACCGCGTCTACCGGGGCGAGGGCCTCCAACGCCTAAAGCGCTAAAAATCTGCTCCCTAAACAGAAAAACAAAGAAAAAAAAATTGGCGAGGGCGCTGGACGGAAACCAGTTCGAGTTCAGTTGCGAAAATTGCGGTGGTCAAAAACCGCGTCTGCCGGGGCGAGAAAAAATAAAAAACAAACAAAAACAAAAGAAAAAATTGGCGAGGGCGCTGGAAAATTGCGGTGGTCAAAAACCGCGTCTGCCGGGGCGGGAAAAAAGAAAAAACAAAGAAAAAAAATGAAAGAAAAATGAAAAAATTGGCGACTCTTAAGCCAAGGAAGGAAACCAGTTCGAGTTCAGCTGTGAAAATTGCGGTGGTGGAAAACCGCGTCTGCCGGGGCGAGAAAAACCGCGTCTGCCGGGGCGAGAAAAAAGAAAAAAACAGAGAAAAAATGAAAAAAAAATTGGCGACTCTTAAGCCAAGGAAGGAAACCAGTTCGAGTTCAGCTGTGAAAATTGCGGTGGTGGAAAACCGCGTCTGCCGGGGCGAGAAAAACAGCGTCTGCCGGGGCGAGAAAAAAGAAAAAACAAAGAGAAAAAATGAAAAAAAAAATTGGCGACTCTTAAGCCAAGGAAGGAAACCAGTTCGAGTTCACCTGTGAAAATTGCGGTGGTGGAAAACCGCGTCTGCCGGGGCGAGAAAAAAGAAAAAACAAAGAAAAAAAAATGAAAAAAAAATTGGCGACTCTTAAGCCAAGGAAGGAAACCAGTTCGAGTTCAGCTGTGAAAATTGCAGTGGTGGAAAACCGCGTCTGCCGGGGCGAGAAAAAAGAAAAAGCAAAGAATAAAATGAAAAAAGAATTGGCGACTCTTAAGCCAAGGAAGGAAACCAGTTCGAGTTCAGCTGTGAAAATTGCGGTGGTGGAAAACCGCGTCTGCCGGGGGAGAAAAAAGAAAAAACAAAGAAAAAAAATGAAAAAAATGAAAAAAAAATTTTCGACTCTTAAGCTAAAATTGCGGTGGTCAAAAACCGCGTCTGACGGGGCGAGAAAAAAGAAAAAACAAAGAAAAAAAATGAAAAAAAAAATTGGCGACTCAAGCCAAGGAAGGAACCCAGTTCGAGTTCAGCTGTGAAAATTGCGGTGGCGGAAAACCGCGTCTGCCGGGGCGAGAAAAAAGAAAAAACTAAGAAAAAAAAATGAAAAAAAAATGGCGACTCTTAAGCCAAGGAAGGAAACCAGTTCGAGTTCAGCTGTGAAAATTGCGGTGGTGGAAAACCGCGTCGGCGGGGGAGAAAAAATAAAAAACAAAGAAAAAAATGAAAAAAAATTGGCGACTCTTAAGCCAAAATTGCGGTGGTCAAAAACCGCGTCTGCCGGGGCGAGAAAAAAAAAACTATTCTCCCCATTGGCGGGCCGCGGAAAAATTTGCCAAAGTCCGCGGCCCCGCAAGCAGGCGCGATCCAAGCCTGCCTTCTAACTTGGAACCAGCGCCGCTTGCCCGTTTTGGTCTTTGTTGAAATCGGAGAAAAAAATTTTTTTTCTCAGCCGCGCTGACTCCGCGGTTTATGCGTTTTTCCCACACAGCTCTTTGGAAACTCTGCAAGCAGGCGCGATCCAAGCCTGCCTTCTGACTTGGAACCAGCGCCGCTTGCTCGTCTTGGTCTTTGTTGAAAGTGGAGAGAAAAAAAAATTTTCTCTCAGCCGCGCAGACTTCGCGGTCTCTGCGTTTTTCCCACACAGCTCTTTGGAAATTTTCTGCGAGCAGAAAATTCTCTGCAGATTTTTCGAAATTTCTCTGCATATTTTTTGGTGAACTTCAAAATTTCTCTGCGCAGAAGAAAAAAAATTTCTTCTCTCGCACAGTCGTTTGGGTTTCTATCTGCCCCATTTTCTTTGCGCCCTCATTCTGCGAACCGGGGTCTTTGGCTCGCTTCATGCTTGGAAATTGCCTGTTTTCTGCCGCTCGCGCTGGAATAACGAGCCTTTTTTGTAGCCGCTCGCGCTGGAAAAACGAGCCTTTTTTGTAGCCGCTCGCGCTGGAAAAACGAACCTTTTTTGTAGCCGCTCGCG
>NC_139344.1:490212748-490230248 GCF_055883805.1 Amblyomma maculatum | reverse complement strand
TGTTCCACGCCGTATGCACCAGTTGCTCCTTCCACCCTGAAGCGTCCTACAGATGTTATTCGGCCTGCTGGTGACATAACGACGTACGCCGCTCCGGCCGAGACAGAGGTAAATGCGCCATCTGTATAGACGTGGTAAACGGGCGATGACGCCGACGCCCGCGCCGCCTCAACGTCTAACCGGACGTACGCAAACGAAGCTACCTCTGCCGGGTGTTCGAGAGAGTCGTCGAAAGGTCTCGCAACTTCCGATGCGCGGTATGTATTTCGTCCAAAAGTGATGTCAGATCGCTGCGTAAATAGCGCGAACTCCGCGTTGAGTCTGTCTAGATCCAAAGCGAGTGGCAGCGCATGCAGCAAAATTTGGAGCGCCTTGGTGCTTGTTGTAGAATAAGCCCCCGTTAGTGCCAATAAAGGAGCACGCTGCACTGAAAGCAGCCGAGCACGCAGTCCCGAATGGGGCGATTCCGTCCACCAAACGGGTGACGCATATGCGAGTGAAGGAAGAACGACCTGGCGGTAAAGCGCTCTTCGTTGTTCTGGTGCCGGTATACCGCTGAGCCGCATGAAAGTGTTGAGGCGCGCGGCAAGCATCTCGGCCTTCTCCTTGAGCATGTCGCCATGAGGTATGAAGGAGAGAGTTCGATCGAAGACCACACCGAGAATTCTTACGGACGGCTTGAATTGTAATCTTACGCCGTCCAACCTTACGGTGGGAAGTGTGCGCCCCATTCCACCCCTGGGGGGAGCAATAAGGACGCACACTGTCTTCTCTCGTGAGATGGTGAATCTCGCCACCTCCGCCCATGTCGCAACTCTGGCGAGAGCATTTTCCGCCAATTGCGTCAACAGCTTTCTTTCGGATGCAGGCACAAGGATGACGACATCATCCGCATACGCCTGCACCGATACACCCTGTGGCATGGGCAACTCGAGCAGACCGCGCACGGCTATATTCCACAGAAGTGGCGACAGTGGGGAACCCTGTGGGCTGCCTAAGGTGGGACGCGCGACCGCGTCTCCCGCCTTTGAGCGGAATACCACCTCTCGGTCCGATAGAAAGGACCGCAGCAGTGCACAGAGGCTCCTCGGACACCCCCAGTCACCGAGCGAAGCCAGGACCAAGGGGTGCCACACACTGTCAAATGCGCCACGGAAATCTATGGATATAAGAAGTGCGTATTGGCCGCTACTCCTTATATCTCGTAATTTGGAGACGAGCACGTGTAGAGCCTGTCCGGCTCCGCGCTGTCTGGTAAATCCGAATTGGTTTGAATGTAGTAATTTGCATCGCGATAGAAAGTGGTACAAGCGCCCGTACAACAGACGCGCTAACACCTTGCCGAAAGTTGAATTCATTACTATTGGCCGATAAGATGTGGTCATCTCCGGAGGGCGACCTGGCTTAGGCAAGAAAATTATGCGTCCCTTTCGCCAGGCCACAGCGAAATGGCCAAGCTTAAGGGAAGCGTTAAATATAAATAGGTAGAAATTCGGGTGACGCTCCCAGAGTTCGCGTACCACACGCGGCGTTATCCCGTCCAGACCCGACGCCGTTCCCGGCACGACGCGGGACACCGCCATGCCCACTTCGTCGTGCGTGAATGCGGCGTCGTTTGGTCCTCCGAGGGACGGGGATGCCGCAGCGATACGTATCCGTCTGTGAGCGTCGCTATCGTTTTCGCTTGAATCCGATGCGACCTGACCGTCCAACAACGTCTGTGCTGTTTCCAGCACAGACGATGTCATGGTGCCGTCAGGCCGCTCCACCGAAGGAAGAATAATGGGTGCTGTGTATTTTTTGAAAGCTAATTTATACGGGCGCCCGAATATGCCTGATTGTAAGGATCGTCTGGCCAATTCGCGGAGGAACGAATTACGGGCGTCCGATACTTTTGAACGAAAGTTGGCCAATGCGGTGTAATAAATGTCACCGTAAAATTTTCGCATTTCCAGATCACGTGTTCTTTGGTAGCGCCTTCTCATGGCGCGCACCCTGGAGCGCTCGACGGTCAGATCGCTGGTCCACCACTGTTTCGAATTGTCCATTGAATGTCGAGAATCCTGACGGGTGGTTGATAAATTTCGTTTTCTAAAGTGGTCGAATAAAGATTGAAATTTTTGAAGAATTAAATCTAATGCTGCCGATGAAGCCAAATTTGCCCCTACAACGGCATCCATGAGTCGTGTGGCAGGGAGTGAATGTATTAATCTTGTGTCTCTGTATGTTAAGCGACGCTCTTTTACGCGCGGTGAATGGCCGAATCGGATTTCAATGTGTTTATGTTACGAAAATGTTCTGGTATCTGTTATTGTCCATGTGTAACCTGCCCAAACCAATGTGGGTGTAGCTAGTGAAATATCTATCCAGCTGTCTGTGTATGGTGTTGTATAAGTTGGAGGGGAAGAGGGATCGTTTAATATTATTAGTCCGGAACTCATTGCGAAGCTTAGGAATTCTCCGCCCCTCGCATCGCAGAGTTCCGGACCCCATGCGGTGTGCTTGGCGTTGAAATCGCCAGCGACCACCGCTGGTGTCCCCTCCGTTGTGATGAGTGATTGTCGTATGTCGTTCAGGGTAGGTGTCATTGGAGTGTGCGGTGGAGCGTATGCTGATATGAGTGTAAATGATGCCGTTGTTGACGAGCAAGTGATCGATGTTACGCGAGAAGAGATGAACGATGGGAAGATGTCGAAACGATTTGTGGCAACGACGATGGCTGTCCTAGGTGTTGATGGCGCCTTGAATACCAAATAATTTTCAGGGATGACCGGAATGTCGTTTCCCCTCGTGTAGGGATCCGAGAGGAGTGCGAAATCGAAATTAGCCTCTCGGATTCGGTCTAATAATGTTGGAGTGGCGTTTTTGCAGTGATCTAAATTTGCCTGTATAATTGAAAACGAAATTTGGGATGTCATGTTAGAAGTGAGAGGCCGAATAGGAATTTGGAAAACATGTTACGATTTTGCAATTTGGAAACAATCCGATCAGGTGCTAATGGGTAAGAACACGAGGGGAAACGACTCATTGCGATACCTAAGACGCGCATCTGTGTTCTGGAGGAGAGAAAATAATGATGGGAATTAATAATAATGAGGAAAAAAGAAAAAGGAATGAAGGAGGAATGAAATAAATTGGAAAACACAGATACACATTTCAGAGGTGATACCTGGCCACACATACTCTGAGGTTTGTTTACAATTAGCGTCTTTGCGATTGAGAAATTTGGGGAAAAATGACAGTTTTTAAGATAGGTGTAGCGAGTAAAAATAATTAAACGAATATAGAATGTGGCCAGGAATGTAATTTTGGAACGGGTTAAAAATATTTTGGTTATTTTTGCAAGGCGCCATCGTTGTGCGTGGTTGAAATATATGGTAGCAAACGCACCGAGCGGCGCGTATCTCTTGACTGAGGAGCGAGGGAACCATGCGAAGCAAAAACCTGGTCTGGAGCGTGCGGAATGCTGTAGAATAAACAAAAGCAGGAAAGTTTGAAATCAAACGCTCACGACCTGATTAGTACGGAAAATTAAGGCTGAAGAGAAATGAAATAGAATAATAGGTTTGTGTGAAACATTGAAAAAGAAAAAGTAATGTGAGCGCCGTTTTGTGTTTTTAACGGTAGAGGTGAAAGAAGAAAAGAAATAGAAATACGGCACGCTTTAGAAAATTCGTTTTGGAGAAGAGGAAGAGGCTTTGACAAAATGTGGAGCTGGCGCGCGCACCGCCTTGCGCCGCGCCAGGTGCTGATAATTGTGAAAAGAATATGCACGGTCCCTCGCCCCCCGTCCCATGTGCACTACTCCTAAGGAGGTGGGCCATAGTCGGTTCGTTCTCGCATTCTAGCCATTCTCGCAGCTAGTATGGGGCATTCGCGAGATCCAGCCCTATGCGGCGGACCCTCTCGTCCGGCGCGGCGACATATCGCGCACGCGACGGAGGCGTCGCCGTCCGAGACTGTGCAGTCGGCAACAATGTGAGCCCCCGCACAGGGAGTGAAGGTAGCTCTACTTGCGTCCGCAGCAGCTCGGCAATTTCTCCGCGAATGCCCATATGCCGCACAGAACGTGCACATGGGCACATGTAGGTCTTCGCAGACCTGCGACGAAGACCATCCGATGTTAATACGGCTTTTCTCTATAATTATTTTAAAGGCGTCTGGTGCAACGGCCAAAACGTGTGTTTTGGAGCCGTCGCGCGATCTAAACGTATATCGCCGCTCGGTGGATTCGGGATTTAAGTTTAAGTCTGGATTTTTCGAAATTATGTTGTTGACGACGGCATCGTCCGCCACATCGGGATCAGCTTCCCAGATCCGGATGTGCGGCCGGCGCCATTCGGCCACTCTTATTGTCATAACGTTGTTTGTTACGGGATTTCTTTGAACCGCAGTTTTAAGGTTCTCGACCGTAGTGCGGTCGCGTGCTAAGACGGTGACACCATTTACAGTTTTCCTAATTGTTACGGGGCCTATGCCCTCGTCTTCGGGAACGATATTTGCCTTGAGGGTTTGAACGACCTGCGCGACGGTTGTCGTGTTTGGGGATGTTGCAGTTAAAAACGCAACATGGTGATTAACTTGCCGTGCAACCGGTGGTACGTGAACGGTGGATGCTTGAGCTGATCGTTCCGGGCTGGTTGGTGAGGCGCGCAGAACCTCGGCAAATGATGGTTGCGCAGAACTCGCAGATAGTGACCGCAGTTTTTCCTCTGCCGACGCCGCCCGCGCGCGAGCCTCCGAGGACTCCTTCCTCTCGGACGCCCACATCTCGCGGAGGACGGCGGCGCGCCCCCGGGCATCGGACGCCAAGGACTTGTACTCCGCACAGCGTGCGACGAGTACGCCGAAGAGGCCCGCAACTGAGGTGCGGAGCTGGAGGCTCATTTTGCTCTCAGGAGCATTAATAAGCCTGACGAGGTCATCCTGTACCCTCGTCACCTCCGCGAAGTCGGGCATTGCCGAAAACCCCATGTCGAGGCGCTCCGCGAGCGGCGCCCCGTCCACCCTCGCACAGTGGAACGTCGGTAGTTCCGGTTGAGCCGGTTCCTCAGCGCGCGGCTCGTTCCGCGATTCGCCCCGCGGAGACGGCTCGCGGTGAGGTCGCTCACCGGACTGCGGGTGGGCGGTGGCAGTGTCGACCCGCGGCAGCGTCGCAGAGGTAGGAGGTTGATCCTGGACCGCGGCGATGATGTTGTCCCCCGTGTCTGAGAACGGGGACTCGCCCGCGGTCTGCGGCGCAATCCGAAACTGCGTCTCCGAAGAGGTCGAAGACGCGGGCGATACGGGGTGCTTCGTAGCCGCCAAGTCCGAGATCGAACCCACAGGAGAGCCGGACGGCGGCGGTCGTTTTGGAGGCATGGGTGCGGCCGCGGGGGACCGCGCGCCCTGCCACCAGCGGGATAAGGCCAGGCCTTGCAAGCCCCGGTAGGCTTACCGAGGCCCAGCGGGATGATGTCTCGATGTCAAAGAGCAGCGGCCGAAAAAGCGGCTCGAAAACCGCTAGCAGGCCCAGGAGGCCGCCAGCGGGAACCGCCACCGGAGCCGGGAATCAGCAGCAGCTGAAAAATGTTGTTGTTGTTGTTGTTGTTGTCCAAATAACTTATGGCACATACCCACAGAGGGGGATCGGCCAAGAATTGGGTAGCAAAGAATTTTTTTTTTTTTAATATACTTGTATAAAAAGAAATATATATATATATATATATTAATAATAATTTGAGGGGTAGAGGAAACGAAACAAAATGGGAAATAAGTGAAATATAATATGAAAAGTGGTAACACTCACGGGAGATTGACACTATATTTGTAGGACAAGTGATGTTTTAATATTTAGCAAGGAAAACGATTTGAGTGCAGTAAAAAATTTTGCATGGCGGTAAAAATAGACCTGTGACTGTGCCCAAGGATGGTGGCGCCAAATGATAACAATGTCGGGCTGCTTAAACTAAGGCCCAGCTGTTGCAATGGCCTTTCCATCAACTGTTTTCTCAGCGTAGTAAAGCGGCGGCAAAACAATAAAAAGTGATCTAATGTTTCTTGTTCACCGCAAAATGCGCAGACGGGAGACATTGCCAAACCAGACCTGTGAAGATAGAAATTTAAAGGTGGGATGCGGCATCGCAGCCTTGTTAGTGAAATCTCAAGTTGCCGTGAATGACATAATTTTCTATTCCAAGAATAATTTAGATGCAGGTAGTCCTCAGATCTTAAAAGATGTCCGTTTTTCATATTTAATAGAACGTTTCTTCGAAACCTCGCTGCGGTGATGTACGCGGTCGCCAGAAGGATAGATAATACGGGGCCATTAAGGGACTCTTTTGCTAAATTGTCAGCATATTCATTTAAATCCACATTGCTGTGGCCTGGTACCCATACCATATGTACAATTTTCAAATGTTTTGGGATCAGGGAGACAAAGGTTTTTACTATTGCAGAATCCACCGACGAAGAGAGAGATGAACACAATGATAGAGAGTCGGAAATTACTGCCACTTTAGAAAAAGAGGAGTCTAATTTACGTAGAGCGAGTACCACCGCCAGAAACTCCGCCTCAAAAATTGGGGTGAAGTCCGGAAGCCGGACAGAAAAAGACCAGTCTAAATGTGGACAATATATACCCACTCCCGCCTTTTCATTACTTTGAGATGCGTCAGTAGCTACAACTAAACTAGCAGAAAGACTTCTTAAATGATCTTCTAATAATCCGTTTAGAATAACGGATGATAAGTTTTTAGCATTATTCGGGAATATGTCGTCAAAGACAATTTTAATAGCTGAACCGATGGTTTGTATGGGTAGAATACTAGGAAGGGAAACATTTAAGGGGTCCAGCAAATTTTTGACCATAACAACCTGCGGGGTGTGAAATTTAGACCAATGGACACCGAAAAAGGAGGTCGGTTGTCAGCAAAAAATAGACATAGATCGGTGAAACTCTGATTCATATATCCTTAAGTACGTCTGAACGGTTAGAATTTGTAATCTATATATCAAGGGTGGAATCCGGGCTTCAAGGTAGAGCACATTGTTGGCAACAAATTTTGGAAGTCCCATACACAAACGAAGCGCTTCTCGCTCCAAAAGAACAAGCGGTCGAATTTTATAAGCTGCTGATCCAGAAAACAAGACTGAACCGAACTCTAAAATTGGACGCACATACATAACATAAATCATTAAAAGGACATCTCTCCGCATTCCAGACCTGGGACGACTAATTCGGCGCAACATGCCCACAGCCCGAGCCCCTTTCGTAGCAATATGGTTAATGTGGGGCTGCCATGAAAGATTATCATCATAAGTGACCCCTAAATACTTTAATGATTTAACCTGTGGTATTAGTTGTTGCTGATACATTACAGACAGACTTACAGAATCTTTTATATTAAATACGAGGACTGCGCTTTTGCTGACATTTAATGTGAGATGCAAGCCACACAACCAATTCTCAATAGAGTTTAGGTACGTTTGCAAGTGGAAATAAAGGGATTGAATATCCGATGCAGTTGCAAAAAACGCAATATCATCAGCATATACGTAAGTGCGAACGTCATGATTAACAGGTATTGAGCTGAGTAGTATATTGAAAAGGACTGGTGAAAGGACTGCTCCTTGCGGCACTCCCCTGGCTTGCTTATATCTGCCAGAAAGGACGCCATTTAATGCACAGTAAAACTCTCGGTTTTGGAGGAATTCGGATATCCAGGCTACTAAATAATGTGGAAACTGAAGAGATTTTAATTTTTGCAATAGAATGCTATGCTCAACGCTATCATAGGCCTTGGCTATATCTAGCGTTATCAAGGCAGCGTGCATTTTTTGGCGCCGCGCTAGAAGAACTCGACTCTCGAGATCAGCATGCGCATTCCAGATGGAACACTTTTGACGGAAACCAATTTGGCAAGGACTGAGGATATTTTCTTTATTCATGAATTCCGAAACACGTATAAGTATGACTCTTTCAATTAATTTTACAATGTTTGATGTTAATGCAATTGGTCTTATATTATCAATAGACAAGGCACCGCCTTTATTCTTAAGTAAAGGAATTATTTTGGCAAGTTTCCATTCTGGGTGTATCCAAGCATGTTTAATGGAATAATTTACTAGCTCTAATAACGTCTGGGGTGACTCGTCAAAAAGCATTTTTAACATTTTTGAAGTTACTTTATCAGGACCGGGAGCAGCGGCTGGTAATCTCATAACTATTGGAGTAAGCTCAGAAACGGAAATTTGAAGATCATAATTAACAGGTTCCATTGGCATTACAGATATCGAGCCCGAAGGTAGTGCAGACGAGAAACGTTTCTCCAGTCCTTTGGCAATTTTTTCAATTGTGTCTATTGCTTCATGGGGAGTCAAAATAAAGGAATGTAGATTTTGTGCTTGCGGAATCTTTTTCCGCGAGCGTAAAAAACCAAAAAGTGCAGTTCGATTGCCTGATTTAGACAGGAAATCAAAATGCTTTGCATCATACTCGTCCTTCGCTTTTGCAACTGTACGTTTAAATGTAGCTGCAATGAACTTGTAATCCTGCCAGTTTTTCGGGCACTGGTTGTGGAGAAGCTTTTTCCATGCCGCCTTTCTACGTCTGTAATCTCGGGAACAATCAGCATTCCACCAAACAGCTGAAGTATTCACCTTTGAGCTCCGTACCAAGATCTCAGACTTCTTACGGCAATCCTCAATCACCGAGCATAAGCGTTTTGATTTCTGTTCTTTATCCGTGTTAGTCAATGATTCAAGATTAGAGCGTAACGTTGACTGAAAGTTATTATAGTTGATAAATGACCTCAACTGAGAAGTCGCTGGAGTTACAGGGTGATTAACCTCAAACGCAATCGGTATGTGGTCACTAGAGGTGCCACAATCAAGTGTTGACCAATTATTAACGAAGAGACTGGGAGAGGTAAAAGTTAAATCTAACACAGATTGACTATGTTTTCTTATAAAAGTGGCCGAACCCGAATTTCTACAGGAAAAGTTATTATTTGTTACCCAATCCCAAAGACGCTTGCCACAACTATCTGTCTTGTAGCCCCATGACACATGATGCGAATTAAAATCACCAGCCAGAAGAACTGAGTTTCGACAATTAACTAATAGTAGATCTAGAGGTTTTGTATCTTGTACACCGCTAGGGAAATAAGCATTCACTAATGAAAACGGACAGTGCCGTGGAATTTCAAAGTCTAGGGCCAATAACTCACAATCTATAGAAGATAACTGGAAAGAAATCCTGGCCTTGTGACAGAATTTTGTACAGACAAATATAATTAAACCTCCTCCTTTTGATTGGCGATCTTGTCTGAATGAATTATAATTTTGTAAATAGAAATGCTTTTCAGCTGTTAGCCAAGTTTCTTGCAAAATAATTATATGTGGATTATATTGAGAAGAAATGTAAACTAAATCTGTTGAAGCTGTTAGAATTGAACGACAGTTCCACTGGATAACTCTTAGTGCCCCTATGATTGTGGAATCTTGGCAGCCGCAACCGCCTGCCCCAAAATATTATCCTTTGGCTTTAATGTATGCTGATGTTTCTTTGATTTTGGTTGGGACCGCGGAGAAGAATGATTGGACATGGGAGACCCACACCGTTTTAAAATTCTTACATCTGATTCTACCATCTCTGCGTCATTAATGTTTTCATCGTCATCTGGAGGAGCAGCCCTGTTAGGCGAAGCAACAGCAGTGCTTTCAAGCGGTTGAGAGCTTTCAGAGGGCATATTTGCTATGAAAGGGGCTGTTCCTGATTGCAGGGCTTGCGTTAGCTGAACTGACAGAACGTTAGAAAAACACTCTGTGACAGTAGAAACTATTCGGTCGACCATTTTAGTCATTGATGATTCCACTGCAGTCATTATCGCCTTTGAGATTGATGCATCCAGAGGCACACCTGATCGGGCTGATACACCTGCATAACCGTGTAATCGTTCCTTAACCTCTGTTAAAGCGTCACGACGCGAACAGCGTTTTCTATCTATTACCTCTAGAATTTGCAGCTCCTGTTTTCGAGATGCACACTCCAAGGAGTTTGCAGCGTGGGCTCCACCGCAAAGGCAGCATTTATCGTTTTGTTGTGAACAAGATGACGAATGATGACCATCGCCACATTTGGAACACCGCACGGAGGACTTACAACCACGAGCACTGTGACCATATCGCCAGCAATTAGTGCACTGCAGTGGCTTAGATTTAAGAGGATCCACACGGAAGATCAATGGCCATGCTTTTATCTCTGACGGGCATGAAGTTCCCGCAAATGTGGCAATCACCGACTCTGTTGGTACCCGCGTATTATTAACCTCCCGGCTGCAGCGATACACCGCTACCACACCAGCCGCCGAAAGAAGGTCGAGGGTCTCAGCTGGAGTTAAAGAAGAGTCTACTCCTCGGACTAATCCCTTTGTGCATGCAAGATGAGTAGGGATAAAGCTGCTCACCTGAAGCGATCCAAATGAATTGCATTTAAGCAGATCCTTCACGCAATTGAGATCTGGAGATCGGCACAGTATCCCGCCGCGCCCAAACTGCCTCACTTCTGTGATTGAGTCATACAGGGTAGAGGCTGCCTGGAGAGCAGCTCGAACAGTCCCAGGGTTATTCATTTTAATAAATCCGCCATCCTTGGGCACTAGCGCCACAGGAATGTTTGGAACGCCAGATCGTTGGAACGCTTCCAGAGGTAGATCTTGAGGAGTAATGAAAGCCGACCAGGGGGAGCGCCCCTGGCCGGGAGACTGCGTAGACATCACTTTACAGTTACAATCTCTCTGCGAGCGTTATCAACACGGTGAAAAGCGCAAATGCGCAGGGGAAAACAGAAAAAGAGGACTAGCCGCCCAATACTTAGCCGAATCACGCCTTCTGCTCGTAGCGGTGCCCTAACGTGCCCTAACGCTCCTTCTGCAATCGATATATGTCCAAATAATGTCCAAATATGTCCAAATATATGTCCAAATCGAAAATGTCCAAGTAAAGGCAGGTTAAAAAAAATCTTAGGCGCTGGAGGCCAGCGCCGGGCAATGCGGGTCGCGTGCAGGCGCTCGAGCTGGCGGAGCTCAGCTAGAGCACGTCTATTCGCTTCGAGGCAGGGTAGTGAGTGAGTGAAAACTTTATTGAATATTTTAAGGGTTTCGCGGTTGTGAAGTCTCCGTCGTCTTCTCTGGCGCTGGCGACTTGAGACTTCTCGTCAGCAAGGGTGGGCCCCTATTCCAAGGCTCCACTGAGTCGTGCTGCATCAGTCGCGTGCTGCACTAAGGCCCTTTGGGTCGCGAGCTCGCCGCTGGTGAGCCGACTCTCCCATTGCTCCGCACTCGGGTTTTCGTGTTGGTGGAATGCTTTGTTGCGTTCGCATTCCCACGTGATATGATAAAGTGTAGGTGTGGCATCGCACCAAGGGCAGGTGGCTCTGTATTGTGTCGGGAACATTTTATTAAGTATGTGTAGGTTAGGAAAGGAGTTGGTCTGTAATCTGCGCCAGCCGGTCGCTTCCTCCTTTGTTAGGGCTTTGTGTGGTGGTGGATATCTAATTCTAGCTCCCCTATGCAAGTGCAAGATCTCTGCGTATCCCCCCTCGCAAGCCTGTAGGCGGAGCTCCGGAGCATTTGACTGCCCTGCTCGGAATGCGTAACCTCGAGCTAGGCTGTCTGCTCTTTCGTTCCCCCCTATGCCCGTGTGGCCCGGGATCCAGATTAGGCTATGCCTGGGTTTCTCCTCGGCGGAGGTTGCCCCGCTGAGTATTTTAAGGGCTGTTCTGCTGATCCTGCCCCTCGTGTAGTTCCTGCACGTCTCCTTCGAGTCCGTCAGTATGTTGAGAGATCGGCCCGTTCTGTAGCCTTCTGCTGCCGCCAGCGCGACGGCAATTTCTTCGGCCTCCGCTGTGCCGGCGACCTTTGCCGTGGCACACGTGATCATGTTTCCTTCCTTGTTTACCACTACCGTCGCGGCTACGCGTTCTCTCTCGCGCAGATATACGGCAGCGTCCGTGTATACAGTGTTGTCTAACTGGGCTAGCGTTCTCTCAACGTACTCGGCCCTCGCTTTTCGTCTGCTTTCGTGAAGATTGGGGTCCATGTTTTTCGGCAATGGTCCCACGTTAATGGTTTTCCTAAGGTGGTCCGGTACGTCCGCGTATCTGTCTACCAGTCCGCTCGTGTCCCGACCCAACCTTCTTAGGAGCGCTCGTCCCGTGGGGGTGCTTCTGAGTCTCGTGATTTGCGTTCCCAGCAGAGCTTCGGCGAGCTCACTGAAGGTGTTGCTGATGCCTAGCTGGAGCAACTTTTCGTTCGACGTGTGCTTGGGTAGGTGTAGAGCAGTCCTGTACGCCTTCCTGAGAATGATGTCGGCTTGCTCTCTTTCCGCCTTGGTCGTCGCGTGGTACGGCAGGGAGTACGTGACTCGGCTGACAATTAGGCTGTTAACTAGCTTGAGAGTGTCTTCTTCTCTCATTCCATATCTCTTTTGGGAGACTCTGTTGATCATACGGCCCACCTGCTCTGCCGCCTTACTCAGCAGGCTGATGGTGTGGCTGCATTTCCGGCTTCCTTGCAACCACATGCCCAGGATCTTTATCATGTTCTTTTCCGGGATGTTCTGGCCCTCGAGAACGACCTCCAGTGTCGCTTGGGTGGGATGCTTGCCGACCCTGAGGAGTTCCGATTTCTCCGTCGAGCATCTTAGGCCCCTCTCTCTGGTGTAAGTTTCTACGCAAGTTGCCGCTTCCTGTAGTTTTTCTTGCTTCTCCCCGAGTGATCCTTGGGTGACCCATATCGTGATGTCATCGGCGTATATCGCGTGTTGGATGCCCTGGATCTCCTTGAGCCGTCTTGCAAGTCCAATCATTGCCACGTTGAAGAGGACGGGCGATATGACGGATCCTTGGGGTGTGCCTTTGCACGGCGTGGGGAAGACGTCGCTTCTCAGCTCGCCCAGCCCCACGGTCGCCGTTCTGTCGCTCAGGAAAGCTCTGACGTAATCGTGCGTTCTCCTCCCGCAGTTGGTGTTGTTGATGCCTTCCATGATGGCCGCGTGGCTTACGTTGTCGAAAGCCCCCTTTATGTCGAGGGCCATGACGACGTTTTCGCCCGCCTTCGGCATCGTCTCGAGCACTTCCTCCTTGAGTTGGAGCAGCACGTCTTGCGTAGAGAGGTTGGCTCTGAACCCGTACATGCTGTCCGGGTACCATTGTTCGTTTTCCAGGTGCGACTGGATTCTTTTCGTGATCACTTTCTCGTACAGCTTGCCCAGGCACGACGTTAGAGATATCGGCCTGAGGTTCTCGATCTGCAGCTTTTTGCCTGGCTTCGGAATCATCACGACAACGGCGTGTTTCCACTCCGTCGGCACTCTTCCCTCTTGCCAGAGCTTGTTGAGGTAGGTCGTAAGCTGATCTATCGCCTCGTCACTGAGGTTCCTTATTAGCGAGTTCCGGATCTTGTCCGCCCCCGCCGCCGTGTTCTTCGTGGCCGATCTTATCGCCTCGACGACCTCCTCTCTCGTGATGGGTCGGTCCATGGCCGGGTTCTCCTCGCCACGGTATTCTTCTCGGTAGCTCTCGACCTGATCTTTGCCGTAGCGCTTGATCCGGACCTCTTCGAGTAGTTGTTCGTCCGTGCCTTCGTATTGGTGCACCAGCCTCTGTATCGACTTGCTGCCTTCGGATTTGTTTTTGCTCGGGTCCATGAGGGCCTTGAGGATCTGCCATGTTCTGGCTGTGCTGAGGGTGCCGTTCAGCGTGTTGCTGAATTGCTGCCACCCCTGCCTGGCCAGCTGCGTCGCGTACTGCTCCGTTTGCTTGGTTATATCGGCAATTTTCCTCTTTAGCTTCCTGTTGAGTTTTTGTCTCTTCCACCGCTTGGTAAGCCCGCGTCTCGCCTCCCATAGCTTGAGGAGCCGCTTGTCCACCTCCGGCGTTTGTTCCGTTCTGTCTACTTCTTTCGTGTATAGGTCTTGGATTCGTCTGAGTTGTTGGCTCCACTCTTCCGCAGAACCGATGTCGCCCTCGAGCTGCTTGCAGTGCGCTCTGAAGGCGTCCCAGTCCGTCAGCCGAGCCGTGCCAATCTTCCTCCTGACGTTGTCCGCCACTGTGCAGATCCTTATTATGTGGTGGTCGCTTCCAAGGTTCTCGAGTAGGTTTTCCCACTCTGCTTGTTTGGCACCCCTTATGAAGGTTAGGTCGGGACTCGTGTCTGGACTGACGCTGTTCCCTTGCCTAGTCGGTTGATTCTCGTCGGTTAGCAGCTCACATCCTACGTTCTCTGCCGCCGTGCAGATACCGCGCCCCTTTTTGTCCTCTCTGTTATAGCCCCATCTCGGACTCTTGGCGTTAAAATCGCCCGCTATGATTAAGGTGTTTTGTCCCGCCAACTTTTTCGCCTCCGCAAAGAGCCTAATAAAGTTCCCATTTGTTTGCTTGGGTGGGCTGTATAGGTTTACGATATAGGTGCTTTTGGAATTTGTTTTCTTTTTGGGAATTATCTCTGTAATTACATGTTCGACCTGGGTGTCCTCTATTTCTTTGTGTGCTATGGCTACTACTTGTTTGCTTATGAGGGTCGCAGTGCGTCCGCTTTCCTGACACGTGTAGCCCCTGAGTGTTGGGGTGTTGTTTGTTTCTTGTAACATAATTACATCCGGTGGGTTTCCTCTGGTGTATATGAATTGCTGCAGGAGGCCTTGCTTACGCTTGTACCCCCTGCAGTTCCATTGCCAAAGTTCTAGTTGTCGGTGGCGTTCTGCCATGTTTTGTTATTGTTGTTTGTGTTGGGGGGGGTCTCTGCGCCGAACCTGCGTTCGTTGTATAGTCTGTCTCTGGCGTCGTTGGTGGTTCTTTGCGTGGTGTTGTTTTTAACATAGGTTCTAAAGTTCTGTTCTTGTAGGGCAAACTTTTGTTGTGTCTGTTGCAGTTCACTTTGCATTTGCTGCATCTGTCCCTGTAGAGCCATTATCAGGTTTTTTATATCATCAATTGGGGTTCCCCCTTCGTGGGTTTGTTGCGCCATGTCCATCGCCTGAGGTGGTGGAGTCGGCGTTCTAGCCGGCGAATAACCCGCCCTCATTTCTTGTTTCTCTCTGATAATGTCGTTTAGTTGTTTCTTTAGTTGCCTCGCTTCCTCGCGACTTTGCTCTAGTTCGCGCCTGAGGCTCGAAATCTCTTTTAATAGTTGTTTGTCTTGTGTGGATTGTATGTTGTTAGTGTTAGAGTGCGGAGCAAAAAGTGATTTGGGAGGGCCGTCTCCCCAGCTCACCTTAACACCTCCGCCGCTCTTCTTCTTTTTCTGTTGCCACGGCTGCTGCTTTTGCTGCGGCTGTTGCTTGCCGGCGTTGCCCAGGGGTGGGTAGGACCCGTCCCGGTTGGACCCTTGGCTCTGGCTCCGGCTGCTTCCGCGGCTGCTCCGGCCCGGGTCCTGGCTCTCGTCCCGGAACCATCTTGGTATTTTTCCCCGGCTGCGGCCTCGGCTGCGCCGCTGCTGCTGCTGGGGTCCCCACCTCAGCTCGCTCGCTGACTTGAGGCGTTGTTTGCAGTCTCTCGTGCCCACCGCGTGATCGCCGCCGCACAGCAGGCACTTGGGTGTGCATTGGTGTCCTGCCTCCGGATTCTGGCATCCGCACTGCCTGCAGGTAAAAAAAATCTTAGGCGCTGGAGGCCAGTGCCGGGCAATGCGGGTCGCGTGCAGGCGCTCGAGCTGGCGGAGCTCAGCTAGAGCACGTCTATTCGCTTCGAGCAGCTCGAAGCGAATCAGGCATATTCGGGCGCCCGTATAAATTAGCTTTCAAAAAATACACAGCACCCAATATTCTTCCTTCGGTGGAGCGGCCTGACGGCACCATGACATCGTCTGTGCTGGAAACAGCACAGATGTTGGACGGTCAGGTCGCATCGGATTCAAACGAAAACGATAGCGACGCTCACAGACGGATACGTATCGCTGCGGCATCCCCGTCCCTCGGAGGACCGGACGACGCCCCATTCACGCACGACGAAGTGGGCATGGCGGTGTCCCGCGTCGTGCCGGGAACGGCGTCGGGTCTGGACGGGATAACGCCGCGTGTGGTACGCGAACTCTGGGAGCGTCACCCGAATTTCTACCTATTTATATTTAACGCTTCCCTCAAACTTGGCCATTTCCCAGTGGCCTGGCGAAAGGGACGCATAATTTTCTTGCCTAAGCCAGGTCGCCCTCCGGAGATGACCACATCTTATCGGCCAATAGTAATGAATTCAACTTTCGGCAAGGTGTTAGAGTGTCTGTTGTACGGGCGCTTGTACCACTTTCTATCGCGATGCAAATTACTACATTCTAACCAATTCGGATTTACCAGACAGCGCGGAGCCGTACAGGCTCTACACGTGCTCGTCTCCAAATTACGAGATATAAGGAGTAGCGGCCAATACGCACTTCTTATATCCATAGATTTCCGTGGCGCATTTGACAGTGTGTGGCACACCTTGGTCCTGGCTTCGCTCGGTGACTGGGGGTGTCCGAGGAGCCTCTGTGCACTGCTGCGGTCCTTTCTATCGGACCGAGAGGTGGTATTCCGCTCAAAGGCGGGAGACGCGGTCGCGCGTCCCACTTTAGGCAGCCCAGAGGGTTCCCCACTTTCGCCACTTCTGTGGAATATAGCCGTGCGCGGTCTGCTCGAGTTGCCCATGCCACAGGGTGTATCGGTGCAGGCGTATGCGGATGATGTCGTCATCCTTGTGCCTGCATCCGAAAGCTGTTGACGCAATTGGCGGAAAATGCTCTCGCCAGAGTTGAGACATGGGCGGAGGAGGCGAGAGTCACCATCTCACGAGAGAAGACAGTGTGCATCCTTATTGCTCCCCCCAGGGGTGGAATGGGGCGCACACTTCCCACCGTAAGGCTGGACGGCGTAAGATTACAATTCAAGCCGTCCGTAAGTATCCTCGGTGTGGTCTTCGATCGAACTCTCTCCTTCATACCTGCTCGACATGCTCAAGGAGAAGGCCGAGATGCTTGCCGCGCGCCTCAACACTTTCATGCGGCTCAGCGGTACACCGGCACCGGAACAACGAAGTGCGCTTTACCGCCAGGTCGTTCTTCCTTCACTCCCATATGCGTCACCCGTTTGGTGGACGGAATCGCCCCATTCGGGACTGCGTGCTCGGCTGCTTTCAGTGCAGCGTGCTCCTTTATTGGCACTAATGGGGGCTTATTCTACAACAAGCACCAGGGCGCTCCAAATTTTGCTGCATGCGCCGCCACTCGCTTTGGATCTAGACTGATTCAACGCGGACTTCGCGCTATTTACGCAGCGATCTGACATCACTTTTGGACGAAATACATACCGCGCATCGGAAGTGGCGAGACCTTTCGACAACTCTCTTGAACACCCGGCAGAGGTAGTTTCGTTTGCGTACGTCCGGTTAGACGTGGAGGCGGCGCGGGCGTCGGCGTCGTCGCCCGTTTACCACATCTATACAGATGGCGCATTTACCTCTGTCTCGGCCGGAGCGGCGTACGTCGTTATG